>NC_048604.1:44627501-44927501 GCF_003668045.3 Cricetulus griseus | reverse complement strand
GGAAGCAGGCTTTGAGCATTTACACCTAAATTAGTTACAGGTAAATATTGTGGGCACACATCACATTGTTGACAATTTAGCAAGTTTCTCTAGTCAAACCAAATTGCTTTCTTAGACTTCTGCTATTCTGATGATGAAAGTTATGCGACTGCTGAGCTAGTTCTACCTGGGATAAAGTGACCAATTTTGTCAATCTATCTGCTGACTCGTTCCCTTCAGCCAGCGGGCCAGGAAAGTTTGAATCAGCTCTTATATGATCCACAAAGCATGGCGATTTTCTTAAATGAATGGCACTCTGAATTTGCTCAAACAGTATTCTAACCTGATCATCACTATTTCCAAAGCACAGGACAGTCTCTGTCACTTGAAGAGCTTTAAAAACATAATGATGTCCAGTATACAAATTAAATGAATCATTCACTAGAAGCTGAAAATCTATTGCAATAGCTTGTAACTCGACAATCTGAGCTGAAGCTGGAGTTATTCTACATATTCTTTGCCATTAATAACATATGTTGCTCTTCCATTAGAAGAAACATCAGTAAAACCTAACATAGCATTTTTTACAGGATTACTCTTTATAATTTTAGGGAATATAAAAGGATACGTTAGCACAAATTGTAATCGTCTATGAGCTGGAAACTGATTATCAAATTTTCCCAAAATTTGAGCAAAAGCAATTGCCCATGAATCACTGTTTTGAAATAACCAATCAACTTCTTTGGTATAAGGAACATGCATTACACTTGGTTCTCTGCCAAAATATCTCCTAGATTCCATATGGCACTTCTGCACCATACAAGCTACTGCTTCAAAATAACTATGTAACACTTTGGCTGGGGAAACAGGTAGGTGTAACCATAGCACTGGTCCCCCTTGCCACAAAACAGAAGTTGGACTATGCTGTGTGGAAAGCACATGAGCTTCCCATGGTTTTGCATAGTCAATATAGCATATTTACCAATGCTGGATTGCATTCTCCAACTGTAGGAGAACTTGCCTACCCTCTTCAGTTAGATGTCTAAGTGAATTGGGATCACTATCTCCTTTCAGAATATCTCTCAAAGGTTTCAAATCGCCAGTAGACACTTGTAAAAGATGTAACCATTGAATATTTTCCAATAACTTCTGAAAATCATTCAAAGATTGCAAGATATCTTTCCTAATTTCTAATTTTTGAAGCTTAATTTCTTTGGGATATAACATATGTCCCAAATAACTTTTGAAAATTATTTAAAGTTTGTAAGTAGTCTTTTCTAATCTAATCCGTACAGCTTTCTTTGGCTGACATGGTCTCATTTGTATCTACGCAGACATCTTTCTAGGCGGGGCCTAACAGGGTGCCAGTTCCCTGAGGCTTCTCAATCTTTTTTTCAAATCATGCATTAACCTCTATTCTCTAGCTGTCCCTTTTTAACTATAAAAATAAGAGAATTTCTGCATCCTCTCTTTGGCTAAACTTTATTGAATCATCTGTACAGGCTCCTTTGGCTCTCAGGTCATGCTGCAGGCTTTGGCCACTTTACATTGACTGGCTATGAGGGCACAGATCGCCAACCTTTCCTGTTAAGACACTGTCTGAACTGCTGTCTTCCTTGACTACATCCAAAGCAATTCAAGTAGTTCCTTTTGTTAAGATTCATGCATTCACAATCTTACTTTACACATGCATGTGGCCACATAATACATACAGAACATACATCCATTTTTCAGTTTTCCTTTTCCCTAGATTATGATTAGTTTGTTGGAATAAAACTTCTTTAACTGAAATCTCTCTTAATACAGCAGCTATAACAAACCCTTGAGTTTATGAACATCCAAAATTTGAACAAATCCAAATTTATCTATGTCACCTTTTTTCTATAAGGTTTTAAAACAGTTTCTGACTAGCTGCATTAATTAGCATCTTCCACACACTTGGCAGGGCATCAGCCACTGTAGCAGCTCCTAAAGTTGCGGGTTTCCTAGACTTGGCCTTCCCGCCAGGGACTAGGCACTCTGGATGCCTCAGCTTGCCTTTGCCCTCTGGGCCTGGGCTGGCCTGCTACAGGTCATCTGTGGCTGCAGCTGCTTGAAAACTCAAAGGCCACCATTGTAGCAACGTTGAGCTCTTGGCACCCACCAGTTCTGCTGACCTAGTGTGTATGTGGGGTTGCACCTTCATTTCCCCAAGCCCCAGCACAGCTCTGAGACAGCTGCGATGGTGACACCTGTGAGGGGGAAGGATCCTTACAAAACTTTCAAATTCTAAAAATCCCTGTACTCACTTCTGCTTTGCTCCAGCTCTCCTGGCTATTAAAATATATCCAAGTAAATATACAATCATCTGACTAATAATTCTCTATCTCATATATCTAATTATGTACATTTTTACCCATGAGGCTAACTCACTTTTTTATCATCTGGCTAATATTTTTCTGTTTCACATATATAATTATATGCATTTTTACTCCGGAGGCTAACTCACCATGTTTTACTTTATTTTATTTTATTAGTTCAAATTAGGAACAAGCTTGCTTCAGATGTCAAACCCTTCTCCCTCTCCCTCCCCTCCCCCCCAACATGCCACCTGCCCCTAGCCATCCCCCCTCCACTCCCCAGGCAGGGTAAGGCCCTCAAAAGGGGCTCCCCAAATCTACCACATCATCCTGGGTCAGGACTAGTCCCTTTTCCATGTGTCCAGGTCAAGAGAGCATCCCTTCACATGGGATGGACTCTCAAAATCCTTTCTTTTTTTAAGACCTTACATATTTAATACAGTGCATTCATGTTTTACTTTTTTTATCATCTAACTGACATTTTTCTGTTCCATATCTACAATTGCACACATTTTCAATCTTAAGGTTAACTAAACATACTTCACTTCTTTGTCATCTGACTAATGTTTTCCTGTTTCATATCTACAATTATATACATTTTTACTCCTGACTTAGGACGTTCACACACTGCATTTCACTTCTTTCTTCTAAGCGCTCTCTTCACATTTGCACACCTGCGGTGTCTATTCCTCTGCAGTGTCCATCACTTCTGTCCCACTTTCTCAGCCTCATGTTTCATGACTACCTCATATGGCATCCTAGAGCCTTTATCCAGTAGCTGATGGAAGCTGAAGCAGACACCCACAGTTAAACACTGAGCTGAATGAACTCCTGGAATCCAGTTGTAGAGAGGGAGGAGTGATGAGCAAAGGGGTCAAGACCAGGCTGGAGAAACCCACAGAAACAGCTGACCTGAACAAGGGAGAGCGCATGGACCCCAGACTGATAGCTGGGAAAACAGTATAGGACTGATCCAGACCCCTGAATGTGGATGTCTGCTAGGAGGCCTGGGCACTCTACGAGGCTTCTAGTAGTGGTTCAGTATTTATCCTTAGCATACGAATGGACTTTGGGAGCCCATTCTACATAGAGGGATACTCTCTCAGCCTAGATATACAGGCGACGGCCTAGGCCCTGCCCCAAATGATGTGACAGACTTTGAAGATTCCCCCATGGAAGGTCTTACCCTTCCTGGGGAGCAGAAAGAAAATGGGATGGGGCTTGTGGGGGTCAGGGGAGGATGGGGGGAGGGAACTTGGATTGACATGTAAAACAAGCTTGTTTCTAATTTAAATAAAAAAACAGAAGGGAAAAAAAGAAATTGTGATTTCCTTAACAAACTAATCAAAAAAGAGAATAGTTTGAATATAATAAATGTTAGAATATCCAGTGTACTTTAAGTGAGAGTAAATATTACTATAGCAATTATAGTAAAAGATAATGTAGGTTCCTTTGATACAAAGAAATAAATTTATAAATCAATGAAGCATCCATTCCTGGAAATATTCTCAAAAGTACTTCCATGTTTTTATTATAGCACTATGTGCAACAGTAGAGATCAAGAACAGAAACTTTATGTTGAGATAAGGAGAGTTCATTACACCTTCTAGCTTATGGTACAATCACTGATTATAGTCTGAAATTATTTTATGTTTTTTCTTTAAGCATCATGGCAAGGATAGTTTATTGTGTATCCTGTGGAAGAGCAGCAGGCTAGGCATTGCCTAATACTACCATCCATAATATAAAGCAGTCAACTGAGTGGAAATCCATTCGGCTGAAGCACTCTTAGAGTTACAGTGAATTTATTTGTGTGCAGTCCTTGCATATAATTCATACCACACCAAGGGGGGATATTTCAGATTGTCTGGTGTACAGTTCTGGGATGTGAGCATGAGCCATGTTATATATAATTAACATTTACATTATCTTTGATATGAATATAGGAGTTCATGAAAGTCAGGGACATGCAAATATAGATAATCCTGGTTGATCAAATGTCAGCTCATGTGAAAGTCTTGGGTCACAGAATGTAGGGCTGTAGTTCTGAAGTGTCATGTTTATGAAAGTTCCTAATGAGAACCAACTTCATTTCCAAGGTACTTTGAAAAATTAATTTATTTTTCATGTTGGTGTGTGTGTGAAGGGGGTTTGATAGGCATAGGTATGCTCCTCTTTACGGTGCTTGTAGAGTCCAGAGGTCAACTTTTGGTATCATTGTATGTCACTTTCTATCATATCTTTTGAGAGAGTCTCTCACTGAAAGTGGATCTTGCTATTTTGGCTAGGCTAGTTGGCTTGTGAATGTTCAGATTCTTCCTTTCTTCATTCCTCAAAAGCTGGGAATGCAGATGCCTGCATCCCAATGTTGTGGAATATTAATTTAAGATGTGTTATATTCACTTATACTAAGGAACATTTGTTTAATGATGCAAAGGTGTGTTGCATTCTTTTATGTTGCATGTGTTTAACTCTGTGACACTGTATGACTTGCCTGCCTAAAAAACCTGATTGGTCTAATAAAGATCTGAGTGGTCAATGGCTAGGCAGAAGAGAAATAGGTGAGGCTTCCAGGCAGAGAGAATACACAGGAAGGGAGAGAAAAAGAAGATGGAGAGGAGGGCACTAGGGACCAGTCATCCAGCTACACAATCAGCCATGGAGTAAGAAGGAAAGAAATGATGTAAGAATAGAGAAAGGTAAAAACCCAGAGGCAAAAGATACATGGCATAATTTAAGAAAAGCTGGCTATAACTAAGTCAAGATAAGGTCATGTATCCACACGTAATAATAAACCACTGTGTATTTATTTGGGAGCTGGATAGCAGGCCCACAATGAGCAAAGAGTAAAAACTAACCAACTACATTCCGACTTTCAGATGGATGATAAGAATAAGGATTTATGTTCAGGAGGACTGGTTCTGTCTTATGCTGGCTGGTTCCCCAGCTGTCAGTCTGGGGTCCATAAGCTCTAGCTTGGTTGGGTCAGCTGTTTTTGTGGGTTTCCAGTCTTGACCCCTTTTCTCATCACTCCTCCTCTGCAACTGGATTCCAGGAGTTCATTCATCTCAGTGTTTAGCTGAGAATCTCTGCTTCTGCTTCTGCTTCCATCAGCTACTGGGTGAAGGCTTTATGATGGCATTTAACGTAATCATCAATCTCATTATAGGGGAAGGGCATTTAAAGTAGCCTCTCCATATTTGCTTTGATTCTTAGTTGGGGTCATCCTTGCGGATTTGTGGACATTTCCCTAGTGCCAGGTTTCTTGTTAAACCCATAACGGCTCCCTCCATTAAAGTATCTCTTTCCTTGTTCTCCTTCTCTGTTCTTCCTCCAACTGGACCTTCCTGATCCCTCATGTTCTCCTCCTCCCTCCCATTCTCCCCTCCTCTTTCTTCTACCTCCCCCCTTCCTTGTTCTCCCAGTTTACTCGGGATATCATGTCCCTTTCCCCTTCTCTGGGAGTCTAAGAGTGGAATCAGTATTTATCCCTTGTGCATGAACAGACTTAGGGAGCCCATTTCCCATGAAGGGATATGAAACAATAACCCTTTCTACCAGCCGCCCAAGTTCTGCCACCACATTAGGGCCCCCAAATAACACACAAAGATTAATATTAGTAACAATACTGCTGGCCAATGTCTAGGATTACTTATATGATAGCTCAGTCTTAATTATCAACCATAACTATTATTTATATATTTATAAATACTTATATTACCGAGGATGCTGGCCTTATGTGTCCTCTCTTCCTGGGGATTACATGGTGATCCCTTTACTACATTTCACATAATCCTCCTTGACTCCTAGCCCCACCTGTCTTGCTTTCCTATTGGCCAACAGTGCTTTATTTATCAACCAATATACACAGAAGGACTTCCCCCATTATCTCCTCTTTTCTGTCTAAATAAAAAGAAGGGTTTTAACATTAACTTAGTAAAATATATAACAAAACAGTTATCAAGTAAGAACTATAGTTACAATATTTAGTTCAATATAGTTACAATATTAACATTTAGCAAGATTTTAAAGAAAATATTCTATCATTTATCCTATTTTTGTACATCCAAAGTCTCATATGTAGCTTATCTTTTATAATAACTAAAGAAAACTATAACCATAACTATCTGTCTTCAACTTCATCAAAGACCACAGCAGGATAATATGTAAACTCTAGAATTGGCGGAGACATATGGTTACCTGGACAGTCATGCAAATCCCTTTGTAACGTTGGGCCATCCATCTTCAGCCTATAGGCCACAGTATGTCTGGCACTCTTCTCCATGAAGCAGGAACCCTTCAGGACTGTCTTGTTTTGCAAGTTCAGCAGTCACTTTCCTGTGGGTCCTGCATGTTCAGTTTATCAAACAGTCCAGGCAAGAACCGTTTCTTGTCCAAATGGCTAATCTTGTCATGTTGAAGGCAAACTCCATATTGAGTTTATTCGATGCCCATCCTCCTTTCTGACGTAATTGGTGTGCCAGGAACAGTTGTGTCTCACTGTCATGAAAAACCCTAAGCCATTTAAAGGCCATATGTCCTGCAGGTCTTTGAAAGGTTTGAAGAATATCTATCCATCTCAAATATATCTCTGTATATCTAGAAAACCTAACTAACTTAACTATAAGTTTTGACTATTATACCTAACTATATACAATCTGTATTTAATTATGAATTTCATTTTAAAAGATCTGTATAAACACAATACCAAACAAGAGGAGAAATTTACATATAATAAAATAACCTTAAATTTCTATCAATAAATGAAAATACATACCAATGTATTCATTTCTATATCCTATTCCCCTTTTTTCCTTTAAAAAGAGATTGACTGTGATCATTACCATTTATAACCAACCCCATTTAAATGAAAACAAACATTTATAAACAATATTTGGGAATTTGGGCGTTGTTCATTCCAAACTGATTAATGCTGCTTGGGGGTGATGTCAATAACATGGGGATCATGATAAAAGACAGAAACCTGACCAGGTCCTTGTTTTTGTAGTCTGTAAGACTGTATCCTCGTAGCTGTTTTGGATGTTGGATCACCTTATTTTCAGGGGGTCTTGCTTTATCAAATCACATTAGTCTGGAAGGAATCCATAGCTTTCCATTTTCTGTGGAAACACAAGCAAAATCTATATTCCCAAGTAACCTGTCCTTATGTATAAATTAGAAGTCAAAGCATTTTTAAAATATATAAGTTGGATTAATTCAGCAGCATTGATAATCAAATATCTGTTAGCAGTTGTTGTTCTTTCCTCAGCAAATAAACAATTCAAAGATAACACAATAGCATACAGCATCCAGACTCTGTGTATTTTCCGTCTTTACATGTCTTTTTCATTATTCTATTTCTTTTACTTTCATTTTTTCTTTTATGAGACAGGGTTTCTCTGTGTAACTTTGGCTGCCCTTGAACTCACTCTGTAGACCAGGCTGGCCTTGAAGTCACAGAGATATGTTTGCCTCTGCCTCCCAAAAGAGTGCTGTGCCACTCTTAAAGGCATGTGCCACTCAGATACTCTATTTCTTCTTCCTTTAAAAAAAAACACTTTAGCCTGTTTCTTTTTCTCTCACAAGTCTACTATATTTTTAAACACAATGTAAACCTTTAGAGGTTTTTCTTCATCTGAATCTGTCTTTATTGTAAATCTTTACCTTTTTCTGGCCACACAGTCTTTATCTGCTAAATAACACTGCTAAAATTAAAGCAGCGGCTGTTTTAGCCACTGTCTTTCCGAGATGGCAGGGGTGTGTTTACCGCCAGCACTGAGAACAGTGCTCACCACCTTGGTCTATGCTGCCATCAAGGAGCATGCTGCCGGCTTGGAGATGTGGCCACTGCCACTTCCAGTTGCTCATACACACCATTCAATTGTTAGCAGAGCCTCTTAAAAGAGCCCTGCAGCATTTCCACTTATGCTGAGTCAGGAAACCTCCCTTAAGAGAGCTACTCGAGTTTCTGCTTGTCTCTAGCAAAATAGAGACCACCCGAGAAAAGGCTGCTACCAAGAAGCCATGCTTGTCTCTGTTCTTTTGCTTCTAATATCCATTTTAATGCCTTTTATCAAGTTTTAAGTGGAAATCCGTGCCTCACGTTGAAGGTGCCATTTGTAACAATAACTCTTTCCGCCAGCTGCCTGAGTTCCACTGCCACATTAGGTCCCCCAAATAACACACAAAGTCTTATGTTAGTTACAATGCTGCTGGCCAATGACTAGGATTTCTTATATGCTAGCTCAGTCTTAATTATCAACCATAACATATATAATATATATATATATATATATATATATATATATATATATATTTATCTTACCGAGGACACTGGCTTTATGTGTCCTCTCTTCCTGGGGTTCCTGGGGTTCACATGGTGACCCCATTACTACATTTCCCAGAATCCTCCTCGACTCCTTGCCCCACCTATCTTGCTTTTCTATTGGCCAACAGTGCTTTATTTATCAACCAATAAGACAAGCATATACACAGAAGGATTTCCCTCATCAAAGATACTCTCTTAGCCTAGATACACAGGGGAGAGCCTAGGCCGTGCCCCAAATGACTTGTCAGATTTTTGATGATCCCTCTTGGAAGGCCTCACCCTCAGTGGGGAGTGGATGGGGGGTCATGGGGGACATTCAAGAGTAGGAGGGAGAGGGAACTGGGATTGGTATGTTAAATAAGATTGTTTTTAATGTAAATAAAAACTAATTAAAATGAATAAGGACTTAGATCCTCATGTGTGCACAGTATTTTACTAACTGAGCCATCTCCTCTGCTCTTGTTATTCTCTTATTAAGTTCTTCCTTTCATATTGTGCACTGACAGAGCAAGAAACCCAATCTTAAGAATTGTCTCTATGTCTTTTCTTGTAATTTCTTCAATTCTGGCAAGGGCAAAGCAATGATCTTAACTATCTGTTGTTGGTCTTTCAGGAATTCCATGGGTTTCCACAAAAAGGGAACTATACTCAGAAACTGTTTTAGTAAAAGCCCTTGTTGCTTGAGTTAGGGAACTTCTAAGAAGTGGAAGTTTCAGTGGCAAGGACTGAAAGACTTCAGAAAGCATTATCTGGAGATGAAACTACTTATCTCTAGAAGATATAGACTTGAGACCTAGGTTAAAAATGCACAATTATTTACCCTCATCAAGTTGACTTCTTCAACACATGCAAGGATGGTTCTAAATATGCATATCAATGGATATAATGCAATGAATGTAAGTCATAAATTGACTCAACAGTAGACACCCTATAATTTTTACAATAGAGTCAGAAAAGGTGTTTGACAAAATACAACACCATTTTATGGTGGAAGTCTTGATGAAACTTTAAACAGAAGGAAGGAAAATATCTCACAATTACAGAAACCATATGTGGCAAACCCATAGTCATATTATAATAAATGGAAGTAAATTCAAATGCTTTACACTAAGAATCAAGATAAGACAAAGTCAGTCATTCTGAGTGAAGTAAACCAGACCCAGAATAATAAATGTTGCATGCTTTCTCTCATTTGTGGATGTTAGCTTTGCATCTACATATATGTATGTTTCATTTGGAATACGCATAGAGGTAAAAAATTTGGTAAGAGGTAATGGAGGTCTGCTATCAGAAGGGGTTCATAAAACACGGTAGTAGAAAGACTTAAAGGGGATTAATGGAGCTGAAGGGTTAAATTGGAGTAAGGAAAAGAAAGGGGAGGTAAACCTACCTATTTCCTATATGCAACCCACATGGAGTTACAATATAACAGAATGACAATGCTCTTTCTGGATACCACAGAGTAGCAAATAAAAAGATCAGTGCTAGGAATGGATTATCTGTTTTGGAGGTGTGGTCCAGTGAGGTCATATAAACCCTCCAAACATTATAGGCTATTGTCAATGCAATTGATTACCCTCCAGAACTTGACAGTAATACCCTATTGCTGAAGACCCCATACACTTAAATAGAAAAATATAGAAATATCAAACAGGTATTGATGTGGAGACTTCATTCCTACATGTCAGCTTTATAGAGCTGAAAGGACCTGTCACAAGCGACCTGTGTGCCGGACCAGTTCGGCGGCGGGTTCTGAACTCCGAACACCCAGAAGCAGCACGGCCTCCATCCGCTGGTCCAGGTAGGCCAGGAACTGTTTCCGGTTCCAGTTTGTCGTCGATGCTCAGAGTCACCTGACACAAGCGACCTGCGTGTCGGAACCGTTCGGCAGTGGGTTCTGAACACCGAATACCCAGAGGCAGCCCGCCTCCATCTGCCAGCCCAGGACCCTGCACGCCCGAATACTGCCGACACCCAGGGAACAGTGACACCTTCATTCACAAGAAGAGGACCGACATCAGAGTATTGGATCTGTTTGCATCTACCAGAATAGAACCTTGGTCCCACACCCACCAGGAGAACAAGAAACTCTTGCTACACCCACCAGAAGAAAAGATGAGAAGAGGACAAGGTAAAAACACATCCAACAACAGAAAACCCAATATGACACCACCGGAGACTAGGAACCATACACCAGTAAGACCTGAACATCACAATGCAGATGAGCCAGAAGAGAATTACCTTAAAAACATCTTCAGGAAAATGATAGAGGATCTCAAAGAGGACATGAGAAAATCCCTTAAAGAAATGGAAGAAAAAACTAACCAAAAAAATACAAGATATCAATCTTCAAGTCAATCAATATCAATCTCTCAAGGAAACAGTTCAAGAACTAAAAACTGAAATAGAGACAATAAAGAAAGCACAATCTGAGGGAATGCTGGAAATAGAAAAGCTGGGTAAATGATCAGGAACCACAGATGTAAGCATAAGCAACAGAATACAAGAGATGGAAGAGAGAATCTCAGGGGTTGAAGACACACTAATGGAAATAGACTCATCAACCAAAGAAAGTCTTAAGTCCAACAAATCCCTATCACAAAATATCCAGTAACTATGGGATACTGTGAAATGACCAAACCTAAGAATAATAGATATAGAAGAAGGTGAAGAAACCCAACTCAAAGGTGCAGAAAACATATTCAACAAAATCATAGAAGAAAACTTTCCCAACCTAAAGAAAGACATGCCAATGAAAATTCAAGAAGCCTACAGAACACCAAATAGACTGAACCAAAAAAAAAGGTCACCTCGCCACATAATAATCAAAACATCAAACATACACAACAAAGAGAAAATATTAAGAGCAGCAAAGGAAAAAGGTCAAGTAACATATAAAGGCAAACCTATCAGAATCACCCCTGACTTTTCCTTGGAAACTCTGAAAACCAGACGATCCTGGATAGATATTCTACCTACACTAAGAGACCATGCATGCCAGCCCAGACTACTATGTGTCCTTTCATGTGTTTCTTGGGCATAGCGAATGCTGTATTTTGAAAGAAAATGGCTTCCATAGGCTCATAGGAAGTGGCATGATTAGGAGCTGTGGCCTTGTTGAATTAGGGATGGCATTGTTGAAGGAAGTGTGTCACTGGGGGTGGGCTTTGTGGTCTCAGATGCTCAAGACAGGCCCAAAATATCATTCTCTTCCTGCGGTCTCTATATCCTAATGTAGAACTCTCAACTACGTCTCTAGCAACAGGTCTGGCTGTGTCCCTCTATGCTTTCCCTCCATGACAACAATGGACTAAACCTCTGAATTTTAAGCCAGTCCCAATTAAATGCTTTCCTTTATAGAGTTCTATGGCTATGGCATCTCTTCATAGCAATAGAAAACCTAATTAACACAAAAGTTGGTACTAGTGACTGTATTGATCTGATAGGCCAGACTATGCTTTTGTTTGGAAAAATATGTAACACTTTGGCACTTTGGACTAGAAAAGTGGTTGAATGTTTTAAGCATGTCTCAAAGGATACTCATAGTTGAAGTATAGAAGACAGCAGTGCTGAGGATGATTTGAAGTGTGGGGGCCCAGCTCAAGAGGTTTCAGAGGAGAAAAATAATACTATGTGGCTGAGAGATCATTCTTGGAAATTTTGGCAAAGAATGTGGCTGTTTTCTGCCCTTGCCTAAAAAAAAATCTGCTTGAGGTTTAGGACATTTTCAGGCAGCCTAGTATTAACTGTGTTGCTTGGTTATTAGTGACCATACCTATGCAGACTTGAAATGAAAAGGAACACCTGAGCAAGGAACAATATAAAATTACCATTGGAGGAGAAAACGAGCATCGGGAAGTGTAGACAGATTTTTTAAAAACCTGATAATGAGTGGAATAAAGGGAGTGGTGACACTCAGAGCAAAATCACCAACCAGCTAAACTCCCAACATGTGAAAAGAAATTAAAGTGAAAAGTAGTTAAAGCTGAGGACCAGGCATAGTGGTGCACTCCTTTAATCCAAGCACTCAAAAGGCAGAGGCAGGCAGATCTCTGAGTTCAAGGCCAGCCTGGTCTACAGAGTTTCAGGACAGCCAAACTTAGGCAGTGAAGGAAATCATGGAAAACAGAAAGGTGGTAAAAAATATATTTGAACAAGGGGGCCTTGTTCCAGCACCAGCAAGACGAAGAACTTGGCAGCTTTGGCCACATGGTTCTGGCTTTAGAGTTAAGGATAGATAAAAGGCATTGTGGAATCTCCCTCCATGGTTAAGGAAAGATTCTGAGGCCAGGTACATGTCAGGAGTGCCCCTGAATGGAGGCTGAGAGAGGCCATTGTGTAAAACTGTGAAGGGTAAAGCCTGGATTGACTTGGAGACCTCAAAAATTTAGAGACACCAGAGTTGTGGGATACCTGCTAAGGAGAGCTGCTAACAGGGAGTAGAAACAGTCCAAGAGAATGAAGTATGTTTGTAGGGGACACCATAACCACACCTGCTAGGTTCTGGCTACAGGTATGCCTGACCATGCTGCGAGGGCATGGTCAGGGTGATGTAGGGAAGGTTTAAGAGTGATGGGCATGCATGTAGAACCCCTTCTTCCTTTGTCTTGCTGTACTTACTCCTGCCCTGCCGGCTGGCTAGGTCACTTTGTAAGTAAGGCATCTCCCTAATAAATACCCTTATATTTTTACCTGACACCGTATTGGTAATTCCCACATTATCTGGTTGTCAGAAGAGGGATATAGTAAACCTAGTCCCGTTTGGGAGTGTTTGCGGGTCCCACCAGGACAGCAGACTAGCTCACTGGGAAAGGCCCCTTTTCTCCACAGTTGCACCAGCCTGGCTGTGAGTTCCTGCTGCCGCTGAGCAGCTCAGAACAGTCCGCCCAGCTGGGAGAGTTCTATAGACTTCCCCACGCTTTTACTGCCCCAGTTTCTAGCTGTGCACATGGCACCAGCCTGGGGAATAGAAGTCCCTGCCCTTGGTACACCCTGAGGCCTGCTGTATAAGGCCCTGAGCCATGCAGCCTTGGCTCTCAGCAGGATCCTCTGCTTCCCCTGGCCATAAAGCTGCGCTTCTTTCAGCAGTTGCGGGCCCCAAGGCCATACATGCTCCCAGCTAAGCACAGCCACCTGTGTGACCTCAGTCCGGCTGGCACTGCCATCTTGCCTGACTGGCCACTCCCAAAAGCTTCAAGGATATCAGTGTTCCAGCCAAAACCACTGACCGCTGCGACCGAGCCCAATTACTGCCCAGTACCTTTTGCGGTTTCTTCCTAATACCTGATCTTAACTTGGGTGCATAACCAATAGTGTTTTTCAGATTCAATTAGCTGAACACCGCCTCCTGCTGGTAAAAGATAGTTACTGCATCTGGAGACTGGCTTGCTCAAGCACAGTCCCCTGGAAGCCCTGCTCTCTCTCTCTCTCTCTCTCTCTCTCTCTCTCTCTCTCTCTTCTCTCTCTCTCTCTCTCTCTCTCTTCTCTCTCTCTCTCTCTCTCTCTCTCCTCTCCCTCCTAAACCCTCTCAAGTAGTATAACTCCCTAATGAAAAAACATTCAAATATAAGCCTATGGAGATCATTCCTATTCAAACAACCACATTCCATCCCTGGCTCCCATAGGTTTGTAGCCATATTATAATTCAGAAATGCATTAACTCCAACTTTACAACTCCCAATAGTCTATCACAGTTTCAACAATGCTTTAAAGTCCAAAGTTCAATGTCTCTTCTGAGACTGCAATCTCTTAGCTGTAATCACCTGTAAAATCAAAATCAAAAAGCAGATCACATACTTCCAACATACAATGGCACAGGATATACATTACTATCCCAAAATGGAGGAAAGAGAGCATAGTGGGGAAATACTAGCCTAAAGCAAAACAGAAAATCAGCTGGGCAAATTCCAAAGTGTGAATCTCCACGTCTGATGTTAAAACACTCCTCAGATCTTCAAGTCAGTTCAGCTTTGTTGACTGCAACATATAATGAGGGAATTACCAATATGGAATCAGGTAAAAATATAAGGGAATTTATTAGGGAGATGCCTTACTTACAGAGCGACCTAGCCAGCCGGCAGGGCAGGAGTAAGTACAGCAAGCTGATGATGAAAAGGAAGAAGGGGCTCCACTTGTACACCCCTCACTCTTAAACCTTCCTTATGTCACCTCTGCCTCCCTAGTGCTGGGATTAAAGGTGTGCGCCACCAACGCCCAGCTCAAATATTTGATTTTTAAAAGGGAATATTGACGACAAGAGATGAGGATTCATTGACTATTCTGCACTAATGATGTATTTCTTTTTACAGGCTTGTATCAACCAATCTCCCTCTGATGTTCCATTCTCTTCCTCATCTCTGTTTTGAGCATCTAGTAGATGTTCATTGATAAACATCTAGAAAATAAATAGGACCTCCTTTGTTTCTGGAGATCCTGTTTTTTTTGTTTTGTTTTGTTTTGGTTTGGTTTCGTTTAAACTGCCAGGGTAGACCATACTTCATCTTTAGAAATTCAGTAAATGTATCTTAACCTACTTGTCTCATGTTCATTATTTCTGTGTTATGCACAGGACTATACATCCAGACTTCACCTGGAAGGGGCATCTGGGTCTTGCACGGTATTCAGTCTCTTCCAGATGTCTGTTGGATTTGAGTAGCATTATGTTTGTGTAGTTTATTTGTCCTGGTTGCCTCAATATAGTAGAAATCTGTTTTTCCATGTCACAGTAGCTTGGGCACAGGTCTTTTTTTCTCGAACTCCCTTATCCATGAGACTCTCTTCTGGGAGAAGTATATGAGCACCAGGTTGCTAACACATTATTTATTCATATGCATGTGGTAGGACTGTGTTCCACACTGCATATGTGGAGCTAGAAGGACAACTGGAAGGAATCTGTTCTCTCCTACCATGAGGGTTACAGGGGTTGAACTCATGACATCGAACCTGTCAGGTTGTAAGTGCTGTTATCTACTGAGCCATCTGTCAACTTCAGGTTACTAATTAAGAATGCTTTACAAATACTGCTGGGGGAGAAAAAGCAACATAGTTTTTCTCATATGTGAACTCTATAAATGCAAACTTCTAGGCAAAATATGCCTACCTGGACAACAGCACCTTGACTTTGCTGGTGATCAAGTGCCCTCTGATTGTATTTAAGGCTTGCTACACAAGGCTTGCTAAACAGGGATACATCCTGGTACTGTAAGTTCAGATAACCACGCCTTGAGAAGTCATAGGCTCAAGCAAGGAAGTTATCACTGATTTTTAACGAATTGACACCAGAAATATTCCTTTTAAATATAATATATATGATTATACCTGTAGACAAAAGCTGCGCTTACCCTTATAATGAATGACATTGAATGCAGCCACCCAAGGATACCTGTCTTAGTTAGGGTTTCTGTTGTTACAATAAAAACATCATGAAGAAAACAAGCAGGAGAGTAAAGGGTTTATTTCAACTTACACTTCCATAACACAGTCCATCACCAATGGAAGTCAGGGCAGGAACTCATGAATGGCAGGAACGTGGAGGCAGGAGTTGATATAGAGGCCATGGGGAACAAGGGGTGCTGCTTACTGGCTTGCTCTTCACGTGTTGCTCAGATTTCTTTCTTTTTTAAAATGTTTTATTGATTCTTTTTGTATTTTACATCATGTACCCCAATCACACTCATCTCCGTGTCCCTTCCTATCAACCATCTGCCCTTGCAATCTCCCTCACAAAATAAAAGCACAAAAGAAAAAAGTTTCATTGTGGAAGCTGTAGTATGTCACAGTGAATCACACAGTATAGCCTTTAGTCCATACATGTTTACCTGCGAATGTTCATTGCAATGAGTCATTGGTCTGAGTGGAGGCCTTTGACTTTACACTATTGGTACTGGGGCCTCCCTGGTACTCCTTTTGGATATCCTGTTGTTGCTCTGTGTCATGGACATCTTGCAGCTTTGGATCTACAGGTCTGCCTTCTTCATAGATGGGGAGGATTTGGGGGCAGGCTAACTCATAGCCCTAGTTCTGGGCTTGGGTGGTAACTGAGTTAGTCAACCCTCCAGCTCTTCAGTATCCTCACCACCAGGGCAAGTTCTCCAACACTGCCATAGTTAGCTCACCCAGTGCTTCAGACAGCAAGGGACAAAGAGAGTTCTCCCTTTTTCATACACCAAGGACCAGCTCACCAACACCTACACCATCAGGGACAACTCTGTTGTGTTACCCAGGCAAGGTCCAGGGTCTGCTCTCCTGAATGTTGCAGCTGGTGAGGGAAAGGACCAGCTCTACCACTCCCATGTCCTGTAGAAGGCCAGCTCTCCCATCTGCCGCAGGTGGCAGGGGGAGAGGGCGTCTTTCCCACAGCCATGCCACAACACAGCAGAAAAAGGGGAGGGGCAGGGCCAGTTCTTCTATGCTCTTGCCTTTGTAGCAGCTCACCCACACCCCTGCAAATAGGGTCAACTCTAGTATGCTTCCCCAGGGAAAGTACAGGGCCTATTCTGTTGGGCCCTTCCCCCATAGGGGTCTGCTGACCAGCTTGTGACTAGGAGCTTACCTAGCAAGTACATCCTGTTTTCTTCCTTCCTTGAAGGCCTGAGTGCAAGTTCCTGTTATCCTGTTGTTCACCCATTCAGGATTGCCTGATGGGCCTGGAAACCTGAACTTGTGATCTGGGTAGTTTTCCACCATCCCTGCTGACTGGTAGATAAGCCCCCACTCTTGTTGGAATAAAGGGCATTCTCCCTGCAAGAAAGACCTGCTGTCTTGTCTTTATTTAAATCCTCAAGCCCCTCACCCTATACTGTGGAAGTGTTGTAGTGCAGGCACTACAAGTGGAGGTCTCACTGAAATAGGTAAAGTAAGGAAGACGCTGAAGGATCACCTGTGAAGGCTGGCCAGCATTTTCATTAAGGTAAGGAGCGGGTGTATTGAACATGGGTGCTGCTAGTTCTTACTCTCTTACGGGGGACCAACTGGTCCAATTGTTACAAAAAGCAGGGCACCAGTATCAAACATAAGACAGCAAAAGGCTTCTTGAAAATTGTACATGAGGTCAGCCCTTGGTTTTTGGTCTCTGGTGACCTTAATATCTCTGATTGGGAGCAGGTGAAGGGAGACCTACAAAGGACATTACAAAAAGAAGGGGCAAATGCCATATCAATTGTTACCTTTTCTCTGTGGCATCAAGTCAAGGAAACACTTCTTAGTGAGAATGTGGAGGTGAAAGAGCAGGTTGAGGAAGCCAATGCTATTTTTGCAGAGGCTCAGGACAAAGACTCTGTTATGTCACTCCAAGCTTCTGATGTTTCTTCCTCTGAGTCCTCTCTCTCCTCTTCAGGGGATGAGACTGAGGAAGGTGAAACACTTCACATCCTCAAATTAAAGCCTAAGCTTAGGAGATGCTCCCTTGAGCCGCATCCCCCTGCTCGGACTCCCGAGCATTCTAGCTCTCTCTGTCTTCCTTCAGCCCCTCCTGAAGAGCAGAGGGGTGGAGTGATATTCACAGTCATAGAGACAATTAATCCCCAAGCCAGAGTCAGAGAGAGCATTCCCCTCTTAACTTTAAGTATATAAAACAACTAAAGGAGGCAGTTGTGGCATACAGGCCTCATGCTCCTTTTACTCTGGCTATTTTTTTTAATCCTTTGCGGCCTTGAATTGCACCCCCAGTGATTGGCAGCAATTATGTCGAGCTAAGCTGTCAGGGGGAGATTATTTGATCTGGAGGGGTGAATACAAAGAACTTTGTAATCAAACAGCGCAGCACAACACAGCTACTGCTTTCTCTGGAAGGAACTTAGAAATGCTTACTGGCACGGGAGCCTATGCAGGTCTAGGCCAGCAGATTCTTTATGACCCTGCTGTATATGCACAGATCTCAGCAGCTGCTGGCCGAGCATGGAAAGCCTTACCTAATAAGGCTTCAGGAGACCAACTTTCTAAGGTCCTTCAGGGACCATCTGAACCCTATTCTGAGTTTGTGGATCGGCTCCTGTAACTTGCAGGGCACATGTTTGGGGATGCCGATAATGCCATGCCTATAGTAAAACAATTAGCTTTAGAAAGCGCCAAGTACTGCAAGGAGGCCTTACGGCCTCATCAGACCAGAAGCCTCAATGACTATATTTGAATTTGTAGAGATATAGGTGGACACCACATTATGAGACAAGTTATCGCTTCTGCCATGCAGGGTAATAAGAGGAACGGTAGGGGGGGCAGATTTAAGACATGTTTTGGATTAGCATGTGGGCAAGGGGGTCACTTTAAGAAAAATTGTCCTGTTAAAGACTCTTTTACACCTCCTCACTCAGGGCCAGGTCTTTGTCCCCGATGTAAAAAGGGACATTATTGGGGCAATAAGTGTAGATCAAAGACTGATGTACAGGGTAACCTTCTGCCACTTCCGGGAAACGGGAGGGAGTTGGGGTCCACTCCGGGCCCCTTATTCCAAGGTGTACAGAGCCCTGGATACACCTGTTTCCCACCCTATTCAGGTCCTACCCCGGAGGAACCCCTTTGTATCTAGGACCTTGTCAGAGGTACCCCAGGAAGCACAGGACTAGACCTCTGCTCCTCCTCCAGAGCAGTATTGACCCCTCAGATGGGACCCCAAGCTTTGGGCAAGGGAGTTAAAGGCCCTTTACCACTAGGCTCAATTGCGTTGATTTTAGGAAGGAGTAGTGCTCTACTTCAGGGAGTTAGGGTCATTCCAGGAGTGATTGATGAAGATATTGAATAAGAGATCAAAATAATGTTGGAAGCTGGCAAGGGAGTCACTGTTATACCCCAAGGAGGTAGAATTTCTCAGTTAGTTCTGTCCCCTAAATTTACCGCAAATAACCCCTTCCTTAAGCCTGTAAGAGGAGAAGGGGGTTTTGGATCTACAGGACCTATAGCATGTTGGGTGTCCACTCCGGAGTCCAGACCCTTGATGACCCTGACTATTGAAGGACGGGTCTTTCAGGGGCTTTTGGACACGGGTGCAGACACATCTGTCATTTCCCTCAACCACTGGCCCAAAACATGGCCCCTGTAAGAATCAGATAGTCGCTTACAGGGTATAGGCCTAGTGAAGTCACCTAGTAAAAGTTCCCGTCTACTAACTTGGAAAGACAATGAGGGACATTCTGGAATGTTCCAGCCCTTCATTTTGCCTCACATCCTGATCAATCTGTGGGGCAGAGATATCCTAGAAGCCATGGGGGCTGTACTGACCACACCTCCTGTGCAGCACATGCTTAGAGAGCAAGGCTATTGCCCAGGAAGAGGGATTGGAAAGAATTTATAGGGTGATCCACTGCCTGTATATGATAAACCCCCAGTGCAGAGATTGCTTGGAGACCGGAGAGGATTGGGGCATTTTTAATGGGGGCCATTGTTCTGCAGCCTCACATACCTCCAATTCCTATCACCTGGAAAAATGATGAACCTGTTTGGGTAGAACAATGGCCCCTATCTAAAGTAAAGTTGGAGGCTACTCATGCCCTGGTCCAGGAGCAACTCAATGCCGGTCATATTGTCCCTTCTACCTCCCCCTGGAATACTCTCATATTTGTTATTAAGAAAAAATCAGATAACTGGAGGCTGTTACAAGACCTGAGACAGGTTAATAAGACTATGATGCTCTTATGGGTATATGGGTACCACTCAGCCAGGGTTGCTAGCCCCAGTAGCCATCCCAAAAAATTGTCACTTGCTTGTGATAGATTTAAAGGATTGTTTTTTCACCATTCCTCTACACCCTGCTGATTGTCAGCACTTTGCTTTCAGTGTTCAATCTTTAAATTTAAGAGAGCCTTATAAGAGATAGCAGTGGGTAGTTTGCCTCAAGGCATGGCTAATAGCCCTACCATGTGTCAAGTTTACATTTCTCAGGCTATAGAGCCAGTCAGACAAAAATATCCTCAATTGTATATAATTCATTATATGGACGATATATTGTTGGCTGTGCCAAAAGAAAAGCTATTATTATCTGCCTTTGGGGATCTTCAGACCACCTTAGGATTGGCTGACTTACAAATAGCACCAGAGAAGGTAAAAAGGAGTTTCCATATCATTATCTAGGACATCACTTGCTTCATAATGGGGTACGCCCTCAAAAGATTAATCTTCGACTGGACACCCTTCAAACCTTAAATGATTTCCAAAAGCTTCTGGGAGATATCAATTGGATCAGACCTAGTTTAAAAATTACTACTGGACAGCTTAAACCTCTTTTTGATATTTTACAAGGTGATTCAGATCCCAACTATCCTCGAGTCCTTACTACAGCAGGACGGGTGTGTATCCATTTAATTGAAAAGGCCTTAGAAGAGGCTCATTTGGATTATATAGATTATGCCCAGCCTTTAAAATTCTTAGTATTTTGCTCTGCTCATGCCCCTAGGGGAGTTTTTTGGCAAGAGAATCCTATTCTTTGGGTTCATTCTCAAGCCTCCCCATCTAAATCAGTGGTATCCTATCCCCAAGCTATAGTTACACCCCTATTTAAAGCACAAAAGGTTGCCTTACAAACTTTTGGTAGGGAGACGGATCAAATTGTTACATCTTTGTCCCATCAACAATTAGAGTGGCTACAAAATAATAGCTGTGATTGGGCCATTTTTCTCTCTGCTATCCAGAGTGATTTTGACAACCATTACCCATCTAATAATTTGGTTTCCTTTTTTAAGATACACCCTTTGATTTTTCCAAAGATTGTAGTCTCTCAGCCTATTTCCAAGGGGCCTGTGGTTTTCACCGATGGTTTTCAAAGGGTACAGCTGTAGTTGTATCTGTTTCCATCATTAAGACAGCCCAGAATCACTGCAGCTTCTGCCCATATGGCCGAACTCTTGGCCTTGGCCATGGCTCTACAGCTCTTCCCCGTGTGGGCACTAAACATCTATACCGAGAGTCAATACTTTGCTCATAT
This sequence comes from Cricetulus griseus, assembly GCF_003668045.3. Classification (NCBI taxonomy): domain Eukaryota; kingdom Metazoa; phylum Chordata; class Mammalia; order Rodentia; family Cricetidae; genus Cricetulus; species Cricetulus griseus. The sequence goes on along the minus strand of NC_048604.1, from coordinate 44,905,945 downwards.
TGTCCAACCTCTGGAGACTGCTGCCTATATTGCCCCCATCTCCAGAGTACAAGAGAGTGTTGCAGATACAGGGTCTGCTATGGCAACGGAGTGAACCTGTATTTGTGGGACATCTTAGGGCCCATACCTCTTGACCAGGACCCCTCAGCGAAGGAAATGGCTGACAGGTATACTCAAATCATTGCAGTTTCTCAAGAGCTCACTAGCGCACAATCCTTACATAAGCGCTTTCATCTCAGCGCAGGGTCCTTATGCTTTCATACTGGGATAACTAAGGAACAAGCTGTTGAAATAGTTAAGGATTGCTCTCTTTGTGTAGAATTTCTTCCTGTGCCTCACTTGGGAGTTAATCCTCGAGGACTTTTGCCCAATCACATGTGGCAGATGGATGTAACGCATGTGCCATCTTTTTGTAAATTACAATTTGTCCATGTTTCTGTAGATACTTTTTCCCGTCTGATATTTGCCTCTGCCCATTCTGGCGAAAAGGTGAAAGATGTTAAAAGCCACTGTCTACAGGCTTTTGCTTACATGGGGGTCCCAAAACAAATTAAGACTGATAATGGCCTCGCTTATATCAGCAGAGGTTTCAATCATTTTTGTCAAGACTTTGAGATTACTCTAAAGACTGGTATTCCTTACAAACCCCAAGGACAGGCTATTGTGGAGCATGCCCGTCGCTCTTTGAAAACCTATTTGGCTAAAGTAAAGAAGGGGAACCTTGAGGGTCACCTTGGCTCCCCTCACTCTACTCTATCACTTATCCTTTATATCTTAAATTTTTCAATTATGGATGCTTCTGGTAACTCTTCAGCAGACCGTCACTGGCGGTCCTCTGCAAAGCAAAAACCTCTGGATAAATGGAGAGATCTTCCCTCGGGCCTTTAGAAAGGGCCAGATCCAGTTTTGGTGTGGGCCTGAGGGTCTGTTTGCATCTTCCCACATGATAGTGAGTCCCCAATTTGGGTCCCGGAGCATTGTGTGTACCCTGTTCCTGCTGATACACTTCAGTCATCAAAAGACCCATTGGGCTTTTGTGAGGAACCAGCCTGTCCTGGTGCTGGTGGGTCTTTGGAGTCAGGTGTGGACAGTGATGGTCAGCTCCAACCTTAGCCTGGGAAAGGCAGCTGTCAGAGAATTTTCAATGTGTGTTCTTCTATCATATGACAACACTCCCGTGGGAGAAGTGCTTATTTGTTCTCTCCAGGAATGCCGTTTGAGAAGCTGTTGGAGTGGTGAGAGTTCAGCCTTGGTGGTTCGAGTTCCTGGAACTATGCCTACACCAGTGGAACACTTGGAGAGAACTGCCTCGCCCTCACATCACAGCAGCCACTGTCACTGCAGCTACAGCTTCTGACATCACTATCTTTCACTCAGTTGCCACAGCAGGCACGCTGGATAAGCTCTCGGGAGGTTGCCTCTGCCTTAAATTCCCAAAATAATACCAATTCTTCAGTACGATTGGGCACTTTAAATCTTCACACAACCCAATTGGGTACTCTAATTATTAAGACCAGGGTGCCTCCCCTTTCGGGAGACTCCCTCTTAAAGGGACTGCAGCTAACAAGCCAATTAACTAAGGAATAGAATAGGCTGCTGGCCCTCAGACTTATATCCCTGGGCAGCGCCGATTTAGCCCTAGTCTGCCTTTGCCACATAGGATGGTGGCAAACCCAGTGCCATTTTTAAACCAAGCAAATCATGCTTTCCTTGGCAGCAGATAACCCCTCAGCGCAGGTCTGGCTGGGCCTGCAGGACAAGTGAGCAGTCAATGACGGGTAAGACTTAGGGGACGTCTGCTAACCTAAGCCAGAGGGTCTACGGGGCCTGGGCAGGCTTTTCAGTGACGGGTAAATCAGATGTTGATGTCCTGGGCGACCTAAGACAGACGCTCATTTTATATGTATATATAAAAGGGGGACTTGTTGGGCCCTTCCCCCATAGGGGTCTGCTGACCAGCTTGTGACTAGGAGCTTACCTAGCAAGTACATCCTGTTTTCTTCCTTCCTTGAAGGCCTGAGTGCAAGTTCCTGTTATCCTGTTGTTCGCCCATTCAGGATTGCCTGATGGGCCTGGAAACCTGAACTTGTGATCTGGGTAGTTTTCCACCATGCCTACTGACCAGTATATAAGCCCCCACTCTTGTTGGAATAAAGGGCATTCTCCCTGCAAGAAAGACCTGCTGTCTTGTCTTTATTTAAATCCTCAAGCCCCTCACCCTATACTGTGGAAGTGTTGTAGTGCAGGCGTTACACTATTCTCCTGAGTATTGCAGCTAGTGAGGGGCAGGACCAACTTTGTGCCATCCTTGGATATCAAAGAGATCCCAGGAAGAAGTCCAGACCAGGGACATTCACATGGCCTTTGGTGGTAACATGGCTCATAGACATGAACACATCCCCTGCTGCTGCATGGCCAACACCCACACATGGTTCTTAGTGGCAGTACGAGCCAGGACATCACCATAATCCCAGGCAGATTTGTGGGCTACTCACATTAGGCTGTTTCTTTAAACCCTTGATTCTCCAGATCCACCTCTCTTCATGGTGCTCAAGCTGTTCCTCTTCTCTTTCTCGCCCATCTTTATACCCATTGCATATCATATTTGCTACTGCTATGGGAGGGTCATGTTTTGGATGGGACCTCTGGGTGTCTTCAAGTGTTTGGATACCCCAAAGCTTCCAAAGGAAATAAATCTCTGGCCAAAATTAGACACAGCACCAGTAAAACTATAATTCAACATAGAGTTGTCCATTCTCATGGTTGAATTGCCACCACAACCAACTAGAGAGATTAACAGACAGGACATTAATGAGAAGTAAATACATCAGGACATGTCTAGTCAGTTGTGGGTCTCCATTTTACAAGTACTGCTTTCCTCCCTGGGCTAGGATGTGACTCTGGGAATCATAGCAACTTATACAGAGTTGGTTTTTCTCAAAGAAAGAAGGAATAGGCCCACTAACACTTGCAATTGTTACTGGCTCTGTTTATGGGCAGTGCAAGTCATTTTTTCCCAAGGAGCAAGAATAGCAACTGCCTTCACATCTCCTGTTCCATCTCACTCCATAGTGCACAAATCACTCTTCTATTTCTCCACTACCTATTTGCTCACTTCTTTCTTTCCCATCACTCCACAATCTATTTACTTACTTCCCACCATGCCCAGGCAGGTGCAGGGCAATGGTGTTGTCTTTGTGATTCACTTAGGGCCAGTGAGCCAGCTAGGCCTGGGCCAAGTTGCTGTCTTGGCACTTCCCCATGTCCAGGATTTGTTTTTTGATGACCCCAGTCATGGTGCCTGCTAGGCTGTCTCACTGTTCATCAAAGCCTCCTCTCTTGGCAGCAGTGGTACTTTCTCAGTCCCTTTGCACACGGCGACAGGAGAGGAACCAAAGTGCTCACCCTCAGAAGAAATTAAGGCCCTGTCCCAGAATACAGCCTTTGCAGCCTGGTGCAAGATGTTCAGTCTGTGTGGTCCCCAGTGCCATCTTGATTCCTAGCCTGCTTTCTTATAGAACTCAGGACCACCAGTTCAAGAATGGTACCTACAATGGGCTGAGCTCTCCTCCTCTCCTCCATTCGTCACTAATTAAGGAAATGCCCTACAGGCTTGCCCAATTTTATGGAAGCAGTTTCTGAACTGAGGTTTCATCCTTTTAGATGACTTTGGTTTGTGTCAAGTTCACATAAAACCTAACACTACCCAAGATGCAGAGAATAAGTGAAGATTATGCACCAAGCCCTAAACAAAGAGCAAAAGCTTCCTTTCTCAATGTCCTTATATAGGCTTCCAGCAGAAGGTGTGGCCCAGATTAGTATCTTCCCACCTCAAGATCTAGATCAAAGGCAGGTGGTTTTCTACCTCAAAGGTCTGAACAGAAGTGGATCCACTCACTTCAAACAAAGCAAAGACTCTCACAGGTGTGCTCTCCATTTCTGGACTGTAGTTCATTCCAGATGTAGTCTAGCTGACAAGAATAGCTATCACAATAACAATTATAGTATTCCTAACAGTCCCACTTTCTGTATATTACAGAAGCTATCCCACTCACACAACATACTCCAATGATGCATACTGTCTTCAAATGTCTACCTCATTTTCTGTATCTTTACCATTTATTTTTATTGTGGTCCCTTAGATTGGCCCTCCCCTGAGTTGCCCCTTCTTCTACATTGCTTATTTCTCCAACTACAAAACAGTATTGAAGTCTGTACCCCACAAATTCTAATAGTAATTTAGTTGACCTCTGAAAAGGAACTAATGGGCCATCAAATGCATCCCCCTTCTTGAACCTCTGGGCGTTTTTTTCAGGACTCTAAGCTAAAACAGCAGAACTGAGGGCTTCTTGACATCAATTAACGTCCTCTGTCTCACCAGTTCTCAGAAAAACTTAAGTTTCAAATCAGCCTAATATCCTTCAGGATCAACTCCAAAATAAAAGAGGACTAAATCACCTTACAACTGCTAAATGTGGGATTTGTGCCTTCTTCCAGGAACAATGTTACTTATGTACAAAGGAATCCATACTGGTTTGAGATGGGATCCAAAGACTTCGGGACCAGACCAAAAAAGAAAAAGTCAATGACAAGACTCCTCCTGGATAGGCTTTTGGTTCCCTCTCACTCCTTTCCTCCTTGTCATCATACTTAGTTTTTACCCTGTCTTATAAATGTTTTACAGAAGTTACTCCTGGATCAAATAAAAACTGTCATCACTACGTTCAAATTAGGATGATTGCTGCCCTGGTTAGGTCCCTTACTGGGTTGGTTCCCTAATCTTTGGTCTCATCTTACTCATGATAGCCCCCTATCTAATTAACTGTTTTTTATGGGTTTCTCTGGGACTACATGAGGGCAATCACATGATCCAGCACAGCTTATCAAATTAAAACTCTTCTCCTGCTACATGAAGTCCAACTAACTTATGTCCCTATAGACCCTAGGAACAGATTCTTGCCCGAACGTCATCGTGTCCCTTCTGCAGAAAGCAGCCAGTGAGAGAACACATCACCTCCCTTTCTTTTACCTGTCTTCAGGGTCTGGAAAACACGTGGATAAACTAAAAGTCTCAAGTGACCTGAGAAACTCCCAGCAGGAAGAGTTGGTATGCCTTTAATATCAGTGACCAGTTCAAAGCAGGAAGGCTCCTAACAAGGGAGGAAACATGTCATTGGGACCTATCTAGAAAGGATGCCAATGTGATAATTACCTGCATCAAAATTTACAAACTTGGGAAAGGAGAAACTGAATGCAACCAAAATTTCCTAAATAGAAGATCCCTTTTCTGTCCTCTAAAGGTCGCAGTACACTGGCACATAGTCTCTGTTTCCACAGAGATAATTGCCCTTCACTGTTCTGATTAAAGAGCAATCTGTTTCTGTAAAGGTCAGTCTCCTCTTTCATTTTCATCCCATCTCAATCAATCCTGACCTAAAAGTTAAGAGTTAGGAATGTGAACTTCTACTCCATTCATAATAGCCAGAAATTGGAAATAACCTAGATGTCCCTCAACAGAAGGTACATTTACACAATTGAGTATTACTAAGCTGAATTTTTAAAAATGACACCATGAAAATTACAGGTAAGTGGATGGAACTAGAAAAAAAATCATTCTGAGTGAGGTATCTAAGACACAGAAAGACAAATTTGGTATGTATTCACTTATATGAGGATATGATCTGTTGAGTTAATGATAACCAAGCTACAATCCATAGAACCATAGAGGGTAGGTACAGACTAAGGGACTGGGTAGGTCAGGGGACAGATAGGTTTTGTTAGGAAGGAAAAAACAGAATACATAGTAATGGATGGATGGGGTGGAATGGAAGAATCAAATGGGGAGGGGAGAGGAGAATGAGGGAGGTAAAATGGGGAGAGACAGCTAAAATTAAGGGTCATTTGAAACCTAATATGGTAATAGCTTCCGAAAATATATACATGTTATGAAGGCAATCTAAATGAGATCATCAAATAATGGGGGCAACAGTCCCATCTGACCATCTCTTGTCACCAAATAAAGCCTCCAGGACTGGGAATGGGTTACACCTAATAAAGTTGTAGGCCAAAAGGTTCCCATGGGAATTCTCAAACAACCCAGGGTGTTGTCAAGACTATATAGCTTGCTCTCCACAAACTGACAGCAAAGCATCATTGCTAAAGACAACACGTACACAAATCATTGAACATGCAAAAGTTGATTTGGTGCCTACATGGAACCCCTACATTCTTCCATCTTTGGCACAGGAGGGTACTCAGCAAGCATTTCTCTTTTGGTAAAAGAAATGTAAACACCAATCCAGCCACAAACCCTTTGATCTACAATAAGCCACAAACCCTTTGATCTACAATTGTAGGGAGAAACCCTGATTAAGAGGTACCACTGACCATGCCCAAACGTAACAAGGGTTTAAGAAGGATGGAGGAACACACGTGGCTCTCTTTCACCTGGCTGGGCTGACTGGGAAGCATTTCAGGGTCCATCCTGCTCAGGTGCAAACCTGGTCACTGGCTGCCTTGTGTGAGTACTTTTCCCCAATAAACTGCAGTTTATCAACCTATTTCTGACTCCACTTTGTAATCATCTATATACAATAGTGTCCTATCTGCAAAATATTCTAGGGCAATGGTGGTTCAAAGTTTGTGGGAGTGACCAACCAATATCTGATTTCACTTAAGGTCTACTCCACAAGATAGAACCCATGCCAGATACTGCTTGGGTGACCAAGAGCCAAAGATTACATATCTCAGGGACCTAGGGTAAAACCAAACACTACTGGTCTAAAACACAAAAGATAAAACATAGCACTATAATGACTCCTGATGTCATTCTGCTATACATATAGGTCAGTGTCTTGCTCAGCCATCATCAGAGAAGCTTCTTGCAGCAGACAGGAACAAATACAGAGATCCACAGCCAGACATTACACTGAGAGTGAACGACTTAGAACACTAAGCCCTAAAGAGGCTGTCTCCATCAAATTTTTCTCATCAGTGCTCAGGTAACCCTGTGAAAAAGAAGGCAGAAAGAGTATAAGAGACACAGGGGATAAGGAACAAAACAAGGCCCTAAAAATCAACAGTATTGATGCACATATGAACTCACAGTCACTGAGGCAGGATGCAAAGGGCCTGCACAGGGCTACACCAAGTCCTCTGCATATATATTAATGACTTCCAGCTTAGTGTTTTTATGGGATTTCTGGGTGTGTGAACAAGGGGGTCTCTGATTCTTGTGCCTTTTCTTGGTCCGTTTTCCTTCTGGTTGCTTGCCCTGTCCAATTCTAATGTTGGTTTTTGCTTTACCTTATTTTATTATTACCACTTATAGGTCTGTTTGTTTTCTAATGAGAGACAGAAAGGGAGTGGATTTAGATGGGAGGAGAAGTGGGGAGGAACTGGGAGGAGTAGAGGGTGGGGAAACCATGATCAGAATATATTATTTGAAAAAAAAGAGTATTTTCAAAGAAAGGGAAAGAAAATAAATATTCTGTAAAACAAAAAAGTTAGGAAATGCCATGGCAATCATTACTTCATTGTAACTGTAGTTTCCTGCACTGGGCCCACACAAATCTAGCCCTGTGATCAGTCAGTCAAGAAAAGTGGACAAGTTCAAGACGCCCTACCCACTATCACTGAACCATAGACCATTGATAGATTCTGAGAGAAGGGGAGTCATTGTCTTTATTTGTATATACATTGTTGAGCCCATACGACTCCTATGGAAACCCTTCAACCTGTGGCCACACAGAGCTCTGACTAATTTCAGGCATCAAAATGCAATAAATAGCCATGAATATGAGAAAGAGATCAGTGAAGGGGAGGGGAGATAGAGGAGTGGTAAGGATGGGGGATTAAATGGCCACTATGCCTTGTGGACATGTATGAAGTTGCTTAAAATTTAATATAGGAAAGATTTTAAAGGTGAAGGGACCAGCTCCCCTTTCAGCAGTTATAACGGCCAAACACGTGCTTGTCTGACCTTGTCCTAGACACTAGAAAGTCAGATGCCTGCCTCGTGACAAGGAACCAATCAGAAGTTAGCTAGTGGCGCTATGCTTTACGACCCTGGGTGTACTTTATGGACAAGCACACAGCAATGACACAGAGCATAGCAACCACCCTGGGAGGGCCTATGGGCCATAACAACCAGTTGGCCAATCAACACAGGGCAAGCCCTCCAAGCCTGGAGACACACCAATAGTGAGCCTGTGCGTACCCCTAGACACTCCCCTTACACTGCCCTACAAGATCTGTATGCAGCAGGTTCGAGCTGTCTTTGCTAGCCCTCTGCCATGGCAGGTGGATGAAAGACCCGAGCTAACATGGGGTTAGCTCGTTAAATTACAATAAAGCCTCATGCAGTTTGCAGTAAGCTCTCAAATCTGCCTGGTGATTGGGGTGACCACGGTCGTGGCCTGGGACCCCGGATACCTGAGTTTTCCGGGGTCTAACATTTGGGGCTCGTCCGCGATTTGCGACCACCCCTCACCTGAGTGGATTCGATCTTGGAGGTAAGATGATTCGAGCTGGCAACTTATATGCTCAATGTTATATGTTTGCTTGTTTTTGTTGGTTTGGTGCCACTTGAATTTGATCTGAGCCTGTGCAGGACTCGTGACTCGTATTTGTATAATTTGGAACATAGGGAAAGCAGACGTGCGAGAAACTGTGTTTCTAGAACCCTTGGTTCCGCCCTGGATGAAAGTCCGAGGGTCGTTTGATTTGGACCATAGGGAAAGCAGACATTCGCAGAAATAGACGTGTTTCTGGAACCTTGGTTTCCTGGACGAAAGTCCAAGGGTTGCTTGTAATTTTGGTTTGGGGCACCATTTCTTTGCCGGGCGGTTTGTCCTGTCTGATGTCTGTCCTGTTTTTGCTGTTCGAGTTTGTCTCCATACTAACCACCCAATCCGTGGATTCCACCTCAACTGTGATCGGCAGATGTGCCAGGAGGATCACAGACTGCTGCTCTGAGGACACCCAGGAGGTACAAACAGAGGTCAAGGACACTTGGACCCGCCTCATTTAGCAGCGATTGTAACTGCTGGGTTCTGCCACCCGTCTTCCCGGAGCCATTGCCTAATAAGCGGCACAGGCAGATTGGGTTGGCATCTGTTCTTTCCTATCTATTCTGTGTTATCATCATTAGTTTTCAGTTCAGGATCCACCACGCCACCCCCTTTTTATCCCCACCTGCCGGTCTGTGAGGCATGCCAAGTGGGGCTGTTTCTGCCCCAGCTGCCATCCTGGCCTGCCACGGGAATTTCCCTGCTCTGAGGGAACATGGCTGCAAGGCCGCCATCTGCCTGGCTGCCTGGCCTTCTCTGTGCTCCACACACATGGTATGCAGGGGGGCCGCGAGGGTCTTTTTCCCACCCCTGCATTGGCCAAGGGTCTGGGGTTACCAGCAGTACCCCCGCCCCAAGTCTCTCTCTACCTTGAGCACATGGAGCTGGGGCGTATGAACTTATCTGGCCTGATCCGGACTTCAAAAAAAAAAAAAAAAAAAAGGCTTTAAAGTTATTAAGAACTATGAAAAGGACTTTGATAAAAATTTTTATGTTGACTGAGAAATGAGGGAAAATGTAGGAGACTTAAGTAATAAAGAGAGAAAGGAAAAAGGAAATTTGTCTAAGAATGTCTAAGAAAATCAGAGGAATGAACTAAAGGTATAAAAAAGTTATAGAGTTAAAGCAAGTCGTAAAAGGTCAAAAAAAAAGGTTGTTAAAAGAGAAAAATGTAAACTGTTTGCTATGGTTTCTCATGTCTACAAATAGTAAATTTTAAAAATGATAATTAAATTAAAATTTTAACCATATTAAGCTAATTCTGTTTAAAAAGTCCTGTTTATTTCTCAAGTAATATATGTATACTTGTTTTAAAATGTTCTATTTCCTGGTATAACCTAAGTTCTGTTACAAGCATGTAGCTAAACAAATGGTGCAAGTTACGGCCATTTTGTAGCCAGCCACATGGCAAGCTGGTCACATGGCTGACTGGTAGCTATTTTGCTAAAGTTGAAAAACTACTTAAACCACCATCTTGACTAAAGGTGACCACATGGAAATTAGAGGTACCATCTTAGAAACAAGTTTTTCAGTTAAGATTTAAAATGCTAATGCTTCAATATATTACAGAAAGACATTAAGGGAATTTAAATTTCTTTTTAAAACCAGTTTTTTTTAAATGTTTGTTTTTATTAATGTTTGTACTTAAAGAGCTTCAATTTAGAATCATTTTTAAGCAAAGCCTGACAATGTAAAGTTCTTGTTTTATAAAAGCTGCTAATCTATTATAAGATGTTACAGTTTAGGTTTTCAGAAGTTAAGTTTAGGGCGTTGGTGGCATACGCCTTTAATTCCACCACTTAGAGGCTGAGACTGCTGGATCTCTGTGAATTTGAGGGCAGCCTGGTCTACAGAGTTAGTTCCAGGACAGCCAGGACTGTTACACAGAGAAACCCTGTCTCAGAAATAAGTTTAAACAAAGCAGCTAAAATATGTACATGTAGCTACTGTTTAAGGACTATAAGGTAACCCTATGCAGTCTTAAATTCAGCTGTGCTAAGCTTCAAATATTTTACTCAGTTAAAACCAGTTACAGTCAGGCTGGAAATTAATTATAGAAATAAGACCTTACCTAGCCACCTGTATGCTTCTTGTGTGCTTAAGGCAAGTAACTAAAACAGACAAACAGACTTCTAATGCTTCAGAGATCTTCAGAATATGGCATTTAAATTGTTATCTTTAAAGTTTATAATATCAGACAGACTGCCAGACCCTGACAGTGACCAAAAGTCTCCAAAGAAGATTATGAGGCACCCCAGTTCCTGCACCTTGACCAGTGAGCGAGATGCTCAGATTTGAATTTGATACCTGCCGCCTGCCAGAACCTGGCCGAGACTGTGGACAAAGCTGCTGGACACTGGAAAATTGATTGCACCCCCTTTGCCTAGACAAAATAAGGTCAGTCTTTTCCATGTCCCTCTTCCACAGAGAGGAAAAAAACCTCTCACCTTATAGGCCTGGCGAAGATTGCTGGTCTTTGAGATACCTGCCTCCAGCGGTAATGGAGAAACTTGGGTATGACTAACTGTATATGGACTGGCTTCTGTCACTTTTTAGTAGATTCGGATAAAATATACCCTTCTCAGATCTCTGAATATTAATGGTTGTCAACTTGGCAGCATCAGACAGTCAGATCCACTATAGACTATAGTCAGCATGTTAGCTAGTAAAATAATGACTATCTACTCTTCAGGCACAAGCTCAAGGTTTTTAAGTTTATTTTGGTTGTCATCTAAGTACAAACTTAAAGGGCTTTTCATCAGGCCAAAGGCACCTCTGTCCAATCCATACCTGGCTCTCTGGACAGAAGAAAAATGTATGTGCTTATAGCCCAAATCTGTAGTTTTTGCTAGGACTCAAAGTTATAAATATGTTCTTCCTGTTTAAACAGATATACAGATATCTGCTTTTTCTGCACTGTGGGCTTCAGTAAATAAGTTTTAACCTCTGTTCCTAGTTTAAACATGTCTTAAACAGGTTTCTGCTTCCGGCAGACATCTGAGTATCAGTTGCTGACTACAGGCTGTTCTAAGTAGACTTTGAGCCCTGGACTTGCTGTGGATGTGAACCAGTCCAGCTGATACGGACACCCCCTGTCTCTGCAACGGAGTCTGCTAACCAAAAGCCCCTGATGGATTCTCCATTGCCTAAATTCCTTTTTTGCTTTTGACTAGCATTTCAACCTTCTGGGATCCCTAACTTCGTCCCAAAGTCAGCAGGAAATAGTTTGGGAAAGAATTCGCCGCCCATTTTCCCTGGTTAAAATGCTAAGTCACAAGGGACTCCCTTGCATGGGGATGCCAATATCTCTCATTCCCTGATGGAGGCGCTAGAGAGACAGCAATTCCATGATTGGAATTTCCAAAAAAGAAAATGGGGGAATGAAGGGACCAGCTCCCCTTTCGGCAGTCGTAACGGCCGAACACGTGCTTCTATGACCTTGTCCTAGACACTAGAAAGTCAGATGCCTGTCTCATGACAAGGAACCAATCAGAAGTTAGCTGGTGGTGCTATGCTTTACGACCCTGGGTGTACTTTATGGACAAGCACACAGCAATGATGCAGAGCATAGCAACCACCCTGGGAGGGCCTATGGGCCATAACAACCAGTTGGCCAATCAACACAGGGCAAGCCCTCCAAGCCTGGAGGCACACCAATAGTGAGCCTGTGCTTACCCCTAGACACTCCCCTTATGCTGCCCTACAAGATCTGTATGCAGCAGGTTCGAGCTGTCTTTGCTAGCCCTCCGCCATGGCGGGTGGATGAAAGACCCGAGCTAACATGGGGTTAGCTCGTTAAATTACAATAAAGCCTCATGCAGTTTGCAGTAAGCTCTCGAATCTGCCTGGTGATTGGGGTAACTGCGGTCATGGCCTGGGACCCTGGATACCTGAGTTTTCCGGGGGTCTGACAAAGGTAAATAGCAATAGATGAAGACAGCCCATGCCAGCCTCAGGTCTCATATATGCAACTACACATACACACATGACCACATGCTCATAAAAGAATTAAAGTATGTTACTACTTTGAAGCATTCATGCCCTTGGGTATGCTTTACTTATTTCCCAGGTGACTTTCTATTTTTAATGAACTCCAACTGTGGCTCAAAAGCAATATAAAATAACCTGGTAGAGAGTGCTGGGGAAATATTTCAGTGTGTTAAGTGCTTGCTTCGTAAGCATGAAGCTCTGAGTTGGGATACCCTGCTTTCATGTAAAAAGATAGCTTAGCAGTGCATGCTTGCAATAGCAGAACTGAAGGCAGAGACCAGAGGATCAAGGAGCTTTGTGGTTCAATCGGTCTAGTCAACTGGTATGTCCCAAATTCAGTAAGCAAGTTCTGACAAGCAGTAAGATGGAGAGTGACTGAGGAATATACCTTAAGGTGGTTTCTGCACCCCTCACACAAGTCTAATAATATATATATATATATATATATATATATATATATATATATATATATCTGGGAGGAGTTTGGGGAGGGTAAAAAGATCAAAATATATTGTGTGAAAAAATTAAATATATATATATATATATATATATATATACATAAATATATGTGTGTAAACATATATTAAACAACCAAATCTTGTAGAATCAAGTCTCTTGTTGGAAAAATGCTCCATGATTGACATCAATCTGTGTTTCTTTAACACACAGCAATAGAGAACCTTGGTTGTAAATTAGTAGTTAATTCTTCAGGTGGGATGTTCTTAAAATAACCATCTATGAACATAGATTAATTTTAAAATCAGATGAAAGCAAACAACTGAGAGCAACCCATACACATATGCACAGAAAATACATAAAGTCATACTGGAAACAGGAAAACCAAAAGAAAAAGTTAAGTGACACTCATGAACTTAAATTTTAACATTTTATTTAATATAAAATGCCAAAACAATGCAATGTTGACAAGGAAGCAATATAAATCCTTTGCTGGTCACATTATTGGCATTTTAATTGGTCTTAATTTCTGTACATTAACATACAAGATATAAGCAAGATGAGAAATATGAATGACATTAATTCTCCATTCTTGCTTCTAAGCTTAAAAGCTCTGTTAAGAAATAATATACCGGCCGGGCATTGGTGGAGCATGCGTTTAATCCCTGCACTCGGGAGGCAGAGGCAGGTGGATCTCTGTGATCTCGAGACCAGTCTGGTCTTCAAAGAGAGTTCCAAGACAGACTCCAAACCTACAGAGAAACCCTTTCTCAAAAAAACCAAAAGAAAAAGAAAAAGAAAAAGAAAAAGAAAAAGAAAAAAAAATACCATGCTGGGCAGTAGTGTCACATGCCTTTAATCTCAGCACACAGGAGGCAGAGGCAGGCAGATCTCTGTGAGTTCGAGGCCAGCCTGGTCTACAGAGTGAGTTCCAGGACAGCCTCCAAAGCAATACAGAGAAACCCTGTCTCGAAAAGAAAAAAAAAGAATATACCAGAATTGTGCATATTGTTTTATTTACACCTTCTTGACTTTGATGTTTTGTCACATAAATGTAATCATATAAACTTGAGTTTGCAGATAAATTTTGATGTTTTATATCACAAAAATATACTTCAATATCATCTCAATATGTGAGAACTATAAGAAAAAATCTGCAACTTTTAATTATATTTTTGGTTGTTTGATCTGAAATCTAGTATGTTATTTAAAAATTGAAACAATATAGATGTGTTATTGGTTTTGCTTTTTCTTACTAGATCTTTAAAATGCAGTTAGGTTTATTTTTTAAAAAATGAATAAATGGTTATTTTTGTTTCATTTCCTAAGTAAATAATTAAAATGCAGTGGTGTTGACATTTCATCATGTGACAAGAACAAACTAAATCTTATACACTTGTGCTATGTCTTTGCAAAGCAGTGTGTTCCCGTTTCAATACATTAACAATATAAATACATTACTAATTAATTGGTTTCATATGTTTTTCGTACTATATCTTGAACAAACATATGCTTTTCTACATACGGCAATCACATTTTGGAGTATCAAATATGTAGGACTCCTTGTGCTTATTTTCTACACATTAGAGCAATTGTGGCAAATTTAATAGAAAAGAAACATCAGAATAATGTATACCATGAAGGAATACTTATGCCATGTATCCTAAATGTCTTCCCAAGATAATTGATAAAAGCTGGTCTCAAGCTGATGGCTCCATGGCAGGTGGTTGAAATTTTTGAATGGCCTATATTTCAACAAACTTTGGAGCAGGCTAGCTCAAGAATGCAGTTCAGTGTAGTCCCACTCCTGAAGGCCATAGAGAGACTCAAGCTCCTGACCTCTCTAATTACTGACCTCATGAATTCAAAGGCTCTCCCTCTGCCACAAGCTCTGTACCATGCTCTGCCTTGCCCAAGTTCTAAAGAGTGCAATAAAACAGGCATGGTGACACATCTAAAGAAGGGTAACAAACTTCTCTTCCTTACCAGTCTATTATTTCAGGCTCTTTGCACAATGACAGAAGGCAGACATCAAATAGACTTGAGAGAAACTATCCTCCAGGATGATAACATTGAATCCATTAATTCTGTTGAGAAGAGACTCAACATCATAGAGTCCACTTTGCATTTAACAGCACATGTAACAAGAACAAGGATGATAAAACAGGGTCCAAGAGGGTAGAAAAACTTTCTTCTATGCACTAACAACATGTGGAGGAACAGATGAGCCTCAGAAACATTTATCCTCTGAGTGGCTTGAGGCAGAACCTTGTCTTGTGTGTCTGTTCATTCTTGCTGCCTACAATAATATCCCCAACTGATGCTTGGTAAATGAGCCACTCAGTGGGCAATGGGCATAGTTTTTTTTTTTTTTTCCGTCACTGTTAAATCCCGATGGTTTCCTATAAGTGAATGAAAACAGCCTTACATAGAGGAACTTAATACAACTTTGGGGATAAAAGTGTTGGTTTCAGTAACTACCTGCCCTCCAGATATATATATCCAGGAAAGGTTAAATTGTTATGTCTGGTGTCAAGTACCCACAAGTACATCTCAGTGAGGACAGGGGTGTGATATTCTATGATGTAGTCTTTGAATATCTTCTATCTAAAACTTGAGTAGGTATGATGAAGTATTATCAACAACAATATTTAAGAGACACACAGACAGTCTCAAAGTCCTCCATCTTCTTGTAAGTAATTCTCTATAGAAATCAGTTACAGAGCTATATTTCTTAACTGTATTTTGCTACAAAATAAGAACTTTATATACTCAGTCTATGGGATCAGGAAAAACATTTAATACTTAGAGGGAACAAACATATCAAGTTGAAACTGTGTTGAGATGTAAATTTAATTGGAGTAAGTAATCCAATTCATGTCGTCCCTGTCTGCCTCTTGTAGCATTATTTTCAAGTATTCCTGCACATCAGCAAGCTTCTGTCGATCTAAACTGCCCTGAAAATGCCATCTCCCATAGCAATGCACTGGGATAGGATAAATCACGTATTTAAGCTGCATCAAGGGTGTTAAGTACTCAAGAATTCTCATGAGCATAGGCATAGTGATTGGGTTGGAGGAAAAGCTGAGCACTCGGAGATGGGAACAGCGACTTAGTGCTGGGATGAGAACGGAGATTGTAGAATCTGTTAAAAGGCAATGATTAATTGCCAGATGCTGCAAGGTGTCAGAGATATTCTGCAAGAGGTTATAAAAGGGCTCACAATCTTCCCAGTACATTGGATTGTTGCTGATATTCAGCAGCTTTAAATGGTTGGCTTGAGGGCACTCAGACAGAAACTTGAAGTCGCTGTAAGAAAGTCCACAAAATGGCAGATGTAAGAAATCCAAACAAGCTGGTAGGACTCTGCAGGGAGGAAATAGAAAAGTATTTCTGAAAAATGAGGACTTATAAAATCAAAACTATTATCCATGAATCTAAAACAAACTATTTTGCACATCAGCAACAAATGATGTGAGCTTTCACACACATAATAGATTTGTGGGTCTGTGAAAGATACTTTACCACCCTGACAAATAATATTTTAACCTTGACAATCTGTACAATATATTCTATACAGTTGTTTGAAAATATTATCTACTTAGTAATTACAATATAATCAAGGGGGGCTAGTTCACCTGCTCAAAAGAGATGACAGAAGGAGCAAAGAACTGGAAGGTCCCTTTGGCCAGTCCATAAATGACAGCCACTACAGTCAAGGCCTAAACCTTGGAGATTTTTTGGGGGGGTGGAGGGTTCAAGACAAGGTTTCTCTGTGTAGCTTTGGAGCCTATCCTGGCATTCGCTCTGGAGACCAGGCTGTCCTTGAACTCACAGAGATCTGCCTGCCTCTGCCTCCCGAGTGCTGGGATTAAAGGCATGTGCCACCAACGCCCTGCGGAGATTTTCCTAATGAGCTGACATTGCTGTCTGTGGGTATATGGCTATGTGCAGCTGTGCCACAACATTAAGTCTTTCTCTCAATTCCTCCTCTTCATCTCTCGGCGGCCAGAGGAGGACTGAATGGCTCTTTTCACCTTTATATTTCTGGAATGAGCACAGTGCCTACACATGCTCATATGACTACATTTTTTTGTAACTCTATTTGTTTCATCAGTTACACAGATACCCTTCCCTGGTTGTTTTAAACTCCCAGCATTTCCCATGCTGAGGGAGAAGGAGAAAGGATTCTGGGAAGCTTAAGAATATCTAAGAATTATTTCTCTCATCTTAAAAACCAGCTATTATTGGAAACCCACTACATATGTCATTTCCTTACCTGAGGACACTTTCAAGATGATCCGTGAGGCAAAAAGAAGACAAATTGAGCTCATTGAGGCGGTCCATTCGCCTAAGCTGAGACAGAAAATTTTGGAATGTTTTCCCGTTCAAAGATCTACAAGTGATTTTCGAAAGACAAAGTCTGTCCAGATGGACCACCTGAGCCAGAAGGTTGGTGACCTCACCCAGAGAAGCCTCATCAACTGCTAGGTGATCAATACATTTCAGATCAAGATGATTTAGGGTGTCTCTGCAATCATACAATTTATCTATTTGCAAATCTCGGCAGCACAGATGCAAAGAGCCTGAGCTCTGCTGCACTTTATTCAGAAGCAGACACAAAAATTCCCTCTCCCTTAAGGTGCCATCCAGGGAAAGGTTCACTACTAATTCCATTGCCTTCTTGGAGGACTGAACCTCAGGTTCTGAACTTGCAACACTAGGCTGGGCTTCGATTTTCATGATAGAGTGCTCAGAGTAAGCACAAGCGTAAAAACAAGCAGGGGACTTAATACTGATATCGGGGCAGATGGTCTTGCAGCCAGCATCCTGCCTCAAATCTAGGATCCTCAGTTTAGGGCTCCTGTAGGGAAAAGAGAAACAGAACAATAAGAGATATCAAACATTAATATAACCAAGCAGAATCAATAAATAACATGCAGGGACAAAATTATCCTTTTTTTTCTTTTTGTCATTCCACATACCAGTTACCAGCAAGACTTTCTTATGCAAATACTATATCCTTTACTATTTTCTATAATCAATTAATGCCCACAAGTCTTACTATTCTTATCTTCTATTATGTATACCTGTAAACAGTAACCCACTATCCTCTATTACATAATTAAAACCCTCTGTAAGACATTAGAGTTTTTAATATAACCTCAACTGGTGTACCAACCAACTCACATTGATTTTCGGGATTCACCATTAACTAACTAACTGTGGAAGATTATCTGGTTGTCTTTTTCAACAGGCTCCAGGATAATGTGATGCTATCTTACCATATACATATTTTGCACATTCTTACTGCAAAGCTGAGCTCTTGTCAGTAACACCCGAAGACCATCATCAATCATGTTTCAGTTCACTGTATTTCTTGTATGCTTAACTTTCTAATATGGAGGCATAAAAAGGGCCAAGCCTTTACCATTTCTGTCAGTGTCTTATGCCCATCCATTGAAGATACAGCAGTGAACAAAGATTATCAGTAAAAAACGCACATTATTTTTTTCTTTTATTCTCCACCAATCCTCAGCAGTCTTAACACTCATGTCTTTCTTCTATGTAAAGCACCATAATGCAAATCCATCAACAGTGTCCTCAATCACATTCCATATCCAACATTGTAAGACACTCCTTTTCAAAGTGAACTCAAGTGTTGGACCAATAGCCTCACACATAAATCTTCAGCATTCACTATTTACTACATTTGGAAGAACAGCAGGCTATGGCATAACATATGTCTTGCCATGGCGTTATTATACAGGGTCTTACCTAGAAGCTGAGTTATGGACAGGTAGAAATTGAAGACTCTCAACCATGGCTTTCAGAAGATCACGATGAGCTTCCCGCACACTCAATGTTCCGATGTGGAGACAACTAAAGGGCCAAACCTTCACCATTGCTGTCAGTATATTCTTACGCCTTCCCATGAAAGTAGCAGAGAACAATGGAACAAAAAGCTCCCTAGGGATCTCCTGGAGAGCTTGAATTGCTATAGGCTCATTATTCAGAAGACAATGTATAGCCAGATCTAAAAGTGTGGGTGGTTTCTTGTTGTCCATCTTAATAAACCTGCATGAGGGTGAGAAACATTGAGAAAACTTGACAGATACCTACAGTCTTCTTTGCAACCATTGTTAGCAATATAGATAACTATTTGTAGAATAAATAGATGGTTAAACAGTCACTTCTAGATACCTCTATCTGTAGGCAAAATACATTGGTTTGTGAGAGTTTTGAGGTCTATTTCTGTATGAATAGACACATAATAAGCACCTTTACCTATATATGTATACATAAATAGGCATATGTCATAAAATGTCAATAGAAATGAGCATTAAATTAGCAGAAGACAATTTTGGTCACTTACATATCTGACTCCTGATATTTCATCTCAATAGTATATATGCCATCAAAAAAGTAAGGCTAAATCTATACAAAAGTGATAACCCATCATCATTATCTTGGAAATAGAAAATACTAAGACATCAAATAAACTGTGATTAAAGAAAAAGAATGACATTCCAGCCCATGACTTGTAATACATGGATCACCTATGTGGCATATGAAGACACACCAAAATTGCAAGAGACTGCATGAAAGAAGATGGTAAGCTTAGGGCTTCAAACTGACCTGAGCCTATAACCAGAAAAACTATTCCTAATATAAGCCTGAAATACATAAACGTATCCTAAAGATAAAGGGAGAACCACAGTTTAATGAAGCAGCTCTCCCAAAGATGTACAAGTAAATCCTTATGTTCTCTCCTATGTGGGGTAACAGCTTACCTGAAATAAAATAGAAATTCTAAGCATCTATTAAATGTGCCACATTAGGTGTTAGTTTGGAAAAAGAATGAGATGACATGATTTATGTAGACTAGAGGAAAAGCATAGAAATACAGAGTGATTTCCACTAAGATGTGTAATTAATATATCTTAAAAAGGAATGGGTTCTATGGGGGAAAGAACAAAAAAAAAGAACTAATCTTAAGGTTGGTTGGTAAGTGATGGCGGAGTTGAAAAGTGTAGTGAAGAATGAGTTGAGGTGGTGAATATGTTAAAAATATACTGTATGAATATCTCAAAAATTAATAAAATTATTTGAAAAATAAATCTTTGAAACACAATTTTTGAGAAAGTATAAAGTCAAAGAGGCTATGAAAATCATTCAAAGAAAACTGGCATTTATGGGGAAAGAAACAAAAGGGAGAAATTAAGTATCTGATAAGGCAAAAAGAAATAACATAATGAGAATTTTCATAACTTTTACCTTTAATACCAAAACAAAGAACTTACTATAAAGAGTTGTCCTTAGACTTCCATAGAGCTCTTTAACATGTACCCTCCTGCACTTAAATACATATCATACAAATACAAACTAAAATTAAACCAAAATCATAGAACAAGCAAAACAGAAGAGTCAGGTTAAGAAAAGGTACGACCTTAAAGTTTCAGCAACCTTCTCTGTCACACAGGTTATCTTCTGCTGTAGAGGGTGGGGTAAGAATGCAATCAGATCAAACTTACAACAAAAATTAAGGTCCTTTCCTTCTCAACTCTTAAAGCACATATGAGATAACTACATGGATATCAGCAACCTCATAATTTACAAACTAGAGAGTCTCTGGGGAGGGACAGAACCTTCTCCCTACAGGTATAAATGCTATGAATACATAGCAGAGGTTCATGGGACACACACACACACAAAAATGAAAGCTCCTAAAAGGAAGAGAGCTGTGTCAGATAGCTGACCTTTGACTAGTCAGGGCTCGGTACCAACATAAAAATCAATAAAGATGAAAAGAATCCAAAGTCAATTCTCAGTTGGCATTCTCTTCAACAGTGGACCTAGAGATAAGCATCTTTAATACTTAGACATTTAAAATTTTGTTTATGTCAATTATGTTTCCCTTTTTTTCTGCTGTGCTTTTGTATCATTTATACTTTACAACATATCCAAACCTTCTAGTTTTTATTCCTTTACTTGCATTAGGAAATTTTGCTCACACACTTGTAGTTATGCACTCCTACCATTATCTCTTCCTATTCCCTCTCCTCTTTCTAACATAACAGCCCAACCAGCAAATCAATCAGGTGCCATCATAGCAAGTGACACGTGAGGTTTCTAGGCCTGTGCACAGGAGAGAGGAAAGGCAACAGCTCAGTTCCATGCCTTGGGGTTAGGGCAGGCAGTACTTCAACCAAGTTCCCCAACAAAGTGCCCCAACCAAGTTCCCCAACCAAGAGCCCTGGCATTGGGTAGTTGGGCAGCATGTGGTAAGAAAGTCAGGGTGGGGAGGTGGAGGAGTGGGAGAGGGGAAATGGTTCGTGGGCTTGGGAGACAGATGGATCTGGAAAGGTGAGGGTGGTGAAGAATGGGCTGATATAAACGGCCAGTTGGCCATCCGAGTCCAGGCCTGGGCTATGCCCAAGGGCCAGGTCTTGTTCTGGGACCCTGGAGCAGCTGAGGGAGTCTGTGTTGACGTCTGTGGCTCCTGTTGACTCTGGAGACTGTGCAGGGGCCTGTGGTCTGGCTACCACCTGGGGCCATGCTGTTGTCCAAGAACCACTCTGCCACAGGGGCAATGCTGGTCCAAGTATCCTGCTTCCACCTGAGACCATGCTGACATCTGGGACCTGACTGCTGCCTAGGAACATATCTGGATCCATGGTCCTACCACAGCCAGGCTCTGTATTGATGTTCATGGCCCATGTTGTCACCAAAGACCACATAGATACCCAGGGTCTGGGCCACAACTTGTGGTCATGAGGGTGTCTGAGGGCCATGCTGCCACCAGGGACATGCTGATCTGAGTGGCCAGTGCTGGCACCCAGGGCCATGGTTTCATCCAGGCCAGAGTTGCTGCCAAGGGCCATGTCTGGGTCCTTGCCATTCTAACAGCCAGGATCTAGATTGATGTCTGGGGCTCCTGTTACAACTGAGGGACAAGCAGATGGCTGAGGTATGATTGGCCACCTCAGACGATGTTTGTGCCTGATGACCATGCTACTGCTGGGACTTTAGTGATCTGGGTGGTCAATGCTGTATCCTGAAGCCATGGAGACCTGGCAACTGCCTAGGACCATATCTGGGTCTATGGTCCTGCTGTAGCTGGGGTCTGTGATGATGTCCATGGCCTTTGTTAGCAGAAGGGATTACTGGAACCATGTAGGGGAAGCTGTAGCCACGGCTTCTTAGGGGCTGGCTACAGGTGTGCCTGACCAGGCTTGTGAGGGCGTGGTCAGAGTGACGTAGTGGACTGCGTTTTCGGTTTCGGTTTCTCTTTGCTTCTTGCTGTACAGACCTCTACCACACCAGCTGGCTAGGTTGCTCTGTAAGTAAGGCTTTTCCCTATTAAATACCCTTATATTTCTACCTGACTCTGTATTGGTAATTTCCCACTATATCTGGTTGTCAGAAGCGGGATACTGGAAACCTACACCCCATTTGGGACAGGCTGTGGGTTCCATCGGGCCCGCAGCCTAGGCCCAGAAAGTGCCCTCTCTCCACAGGTACTCCCGGCTAGCAGCAGACCTGCTGCTGCTGAGCTGCTCAGAACCATCCACCCAGCTCGGGGACAGTTTCTAGCTGCCTAGAGTCCAGGTAGGCCTCAGCTTTCAGCAGAGGCTTCCCCTGGCCTGCGGGAAAGCCCGAATCTGTTTCAGTGGTTGCGGCCGCAAGACCGTATACTCTCTAAGATAAGCGCAGCCACTTTTGTGACCTCTCACCACCGCTGACCGACTGCTGCCAAACGCCTCGGAATACCTGAACGCCTGTGCTACCTGCTGGTCAAATATATTTACTGCATCTGGAGTAGAAATCAGGTAAAATTATGGCGGAATATTTATCATTTGCTAAAATTGGTAATATTTTTGCTTATTAAGTGAATTCACTGTTTGAGGAGGATGTTAATGTGCCAATTACTGGCCTATATGCCATAATGGCAGTTAGCTTGCTGGTACAAATAGTATTACTAGCCAGAGGACTCAGGAATAGGGATAAGGATAACCTCACCACCTACTTACAGGAAATAACAGCTTTACGATTAGCTCAGACCACAATTGTGCAGCAAGTGGAACAGAAATTGGATGATAAGCTTTGCTCTGTGTCCAAAACACTAAAGACAGAGCTGTCTGATGAGATGCAGTGTATTTATGATAAGATAAACACAGAGAGAGCCTCCATGTCTGAGGCCTTAGAGGCTAGGCTGTCAGAAGACCATGACCAGCTGAAGAATATCTGTAGCCAGCTAGAAACTCAGACAGGCAATGTTACCCAGCAACTAGATGCAACGGTGCAAAATACCCAGCATAGGGTTGAAGAATTGGACAATGCCATTCAATCAGTTATTGAGGCATCCAAGGTAGCAGATCAGAAATTTGAGTCTAGATTTGAATGTTTGGAAGATAATTTACAGTACAGGGCTGACAGATTACATAGGTCCATACGGTCGATTGCTGAGGACTCAAAATCAGCAAATCATGACCTGGAATCTAGACTCCAATACCTAGAAGGCAGTTTCCATGCCATCCAGATGCTGCCTAAGGATGATCGTATTAAAGACCTAGAAAAACATGTAGATGAGCAGTTAGAGCAATTTACAGATTCACTAACGTGCTTGGAATCTTTTATGATTAAGGAGATTGAAACTTTTCAAAAGGATATCATTGCTAGGCTTAAAGATCATTGGGATGCCTCAGAAGCAGAATCACTCCAATCCCAGGCACCTACTCCACCCAGGTATTGTGACTATTCTTCTAAGGTTGTTACTCGTACACCATTAGTGTACCCAGCTACCATGGTAGAAAAGCCAGCTTCTAAGAAACACCCTCATGGACGGATGGCTTATGAATGGCAACCTATACAGCTGAAGGATCTTAAGAATATTAAAGAATCAGTTGTCTCATATGGTCTCCATAGCCCATACGTAAAACAGCTATTACATTCATGGGCAACCTTTAACAGGGTGACACCCACAGATTGGGAACGATTGGTAGCAGCTGTACTTGAGAATTCATGCCAAATCCAGTGGAAGGCATTAGTAAGGGAAGAGGCAAAGCTCCTTGAGCGTCAGGGCATAAAGGAAGGTTTTGAAGCCCCTCTAGATAAGCTTCTTGGTCAGGGTATTTATGCTGACCCACAGGTTCAGGCTGAATATGATGACAATATACTGTCTCTATGCAGGAAAGCAGCATTAAATGCCTGGGATAAGGTTCATGAGCCAGGAGAACGCCTAGAAGCTTATACCAGAATAGAACAGGGACCTACAGAACAGTTCCAGGACTTCTTACAAAGGTTAACTAGGGCAGTAGAATTACAGGTAACAGATCCAGAAACAAGACAATCAATTATATATACAATAGCTTATGAAAATGCAAACCCTATATGCAAAAGAATACTTTTGCCTTTAAAGATCAGATCAGCTCCGTTAGAAGAATGGGTTTTGTATGCAGCCAACATTGATTATAATGTGCAAGATACTGGAGCTTGGGTAGGAGAAGCCATCTCCAAAGGTTTAAAATGGCAACAGGAAATTAGAAGGTTTAGAGGTGAGGATGTAAGGGCTTGGCAAGGAGAAGCACCTTACAGCTGTCAACAGAGATGCCAAGAGGCTAGAGGTTACTACTGCTATGAACCAGAACCTTGGGTAGGAAGAGCCTTCCCCTGGAGACCACGAAGCCTCCAGGAACCTAGATGTTTCAACTGTGGTAAAATGGGACATACTAAGAGAAATTGTAGACAAATGAATTCTAACAATGCCTCATATGGAAGGCCACTGCCTTCTGGATTGTGTAGAAGATGTGGTAAGGGCAGACACTGGACCAATGAATGTAGATCGACCAGGGACACACAAGGAAACCCCTTAAGGTCGGGAAACCCGAGGGGGGCCTCAAGAAGTCCCCCACATCGAGAAAGGTCAGGTCATTCCCAAGAGCAGTGGAAGACAATCTCTCACAGGAACAATAGATAGTTCTTTGCCTATTGTGAAAAAAGATACTGCTCTAGATGGTGGTTTGAATAGTGATGAAGAATCAAGTGTGAATGGACAAAATGAGAAACGCATATTTTGGCAAACGTCTATTAATGATAAAAGGCCTCAGTTGAAAGTGAAAATTAATAATAAAGTTATTTCTGGCTTAGTGGACACTGGGGCGGATGTAACTATTATTACTCAAAAGTCTTGGCCTCAGAAATGGCCTCTTAGAGAGGCAAATGTACAATTTTTAGGAATTGGAACTCTATCTAGAGTTCGACAGAGTGTTAACTCAGTGGTCTGCATTGGACCGGAAGGACAGAAAGGGATACTGAAACCATACGTGGCAGATATAGCTATAAATCTCTGGGGTTGTGATCTCTTACAGCAATGGAATACTCAGATTAATATTCCTCCAGTGTCAGATACAAATTATGTACAATCTTTAGATAGTAGAAAAGATCTGGTAAGACGCTATGGAAAACGGTTACCAACCATCCATGCTGTACAGAAACTAGGTACAAATGATGGACCTTCAGAGGAGCCAAAGGCCCTGCCATTGAAGTGGCTTACAGATGAACCAGTTTGGGTAGGACAATGGCCTATGACCTCTGAGAAGCTAGAGGCTTTAGAAAAGTTAGTACAGGAACAGCTAGACGCTGGACATATAGAGGAATCTACCAGTCCTTGGAATTCTCCTGTATTTGTCATCAAAAAGAAGTCAGGTAAGTGGAGAATGCTGACAGACCTGAGAGCTATAAATAAGGTAATTCAACCAATGGGCTCTCTGCAACCTGGAATGCCATTACCTTCCTTAATACCTAAAGGATGGCCTATCATAGTCATTGATCTAAAAGACTGTTTTTTCACAATACCGTTACAGGAAAATGATAGAGAAAAATTTGCATTTACTGTACCAACTCTTAATAATTCACAGCCAGTTAGGAGATATCAGTGGAGGGTTTTGCCACAAGGAATGCTAAATAGCCCTACTTTGTGTCAACACTTTGTACAGCAACCTTTGGGAATAATTCGTAAGAAATTTTCACAATCTCTTGTTTATCATTACATGGATGATATTCTTTTATCAGATTCTAATAAGGAAACTTTGGAACATATGTTTGAAATGGTGAAGGAAGTTCTGCCTCGTTGGGGATTACAGATTGCCCCAGAAAAGATACAAAGAGGAGATTCTATTAACTATTTAGGTTACAAGATAGACTTACAAAGAATCAGACCTCAAAAGGTACAAATTAGGAGAGATCGGTATCAAACTCTTAATTCTCTTCAGAAATTATTAGGGGAAATTTCTCAATTACAGACGATTATTGGTGTAGAAGGACATGACTTAAAGCATTTAAAAATGGCCCTTAAAGGTGATAAGGACCTAAACAGTCCAAGAATATTATCTGCTGAGGCAGAAAAAGAGTTACAATGGGTAGAAAACAGAATATTGGATGCGCATGTAGATCAGATAAACCTTGATTTAGACTGTATTCTGGTTATCTTGCCATCCAGAGAATACCCTTCTGGAATTCTGATGCAAAGGGAAGACACTATGTTGGAATGGATATTTCTGCCACATAAACAGAATAAAAAGTTAAACACATATATAGAAAAGATTTCTGATTTGATTTTAAAGGGTAAATTAAGACTTCGTCAGCTGACTGGAAAAGATCCAGCAGAAATTATAGTACCTTTAACTAATGAGGAAATTTCTTCCTTATGGATAGATAATGAATATTGGCAAATAGTTCTTACTGACTTTTTGGGAACAATTAGCAACAACTATCCCAAAACTGACAGAATTAAATTCATAAAAAAGACAGTCTGGATTCTTCCACGTATTGTAAGACAAACTCCCATTTCTGGAGTTCTTACCTTCTACACTGATGCCAACAAATCAGGTAAGGCAGGTTATAAAGCAGGTGAGGTAAGTAAAGTAGTTCAAAGTCCATATACATCTGTACAGAAGGCAGAATTATATGCAATTCTCATGGTACTTAAGGATTTTACAGAACCTCTTAATATAGTTACTGATTCCCAATATGCAGAGAGAGTCGTGTTACACATTGAGACTGCAGAATTTGTTCCTGATAATACAGAATTAACTTCTCTGTTTTTACAATTACAGGAAACTATCAGAAACAGAAGTAATCCTATATATATTACACATATCAGATCCCATACGGGTCTGCCTGGCCCACTAGCACAAGGCAATGATGAGATTGATCGTTTATTAATTGGAAGTGTGCTAGAAGCCTCAGAATTTCATAAGAAACATCATGTAAATAGCAAAGGTTTGAAAAAGGACTTCTCCATCACTTGGCAACAAGCCAAGGAGATAGTGAAAAACTGTCCTACTTGTTCCTTTTATAATCAAACTCCATTGCCAGCAGGTTGTAATCCTAAGGGCATTGGAGAAATGAGGTTTGGCAGATGGATGTCTTTCACTTTGCAGAGTTTGGAAATTTGAAATATGTGCATCATACTATAGACACATTCTCAGGGTTCCAATGGGCTACTGCTCTTAACTCTGAAAAAGCTGATTCTGTTATTACACACCTTCTAGAGGTGATGGCAGTTATGGGTATACCTGCACAAATAAAAACTGACAATGCTCCAGCATATGTCTCTACGAAATTGGAACAATTTTTCAAATATTATAACATAAAGCATGTTACTGGTATACCACACAATCCTACAGGACAAGCAGTGGTTGAGCGATCTAATAGAACACTTAAGGAGATGCTCAACAAACAAGCTTGGAAGACTAAACCCCCCAAACATAGGTTGCATAATGCTTTATTAACACTAAACTTTCTTAATGCCAATGAAAAAGGACAAACAGCTGCAGAAAGACACTGGACTACAGAAAAAACTGCTGAACTCAATCAGCTGGTATACTTCAAAGATGTACTAACTTCTGAATGGAAACCAGGACATGTGTTACGTTGGGGTCGGGATTTTGCTTTGGTTTCTACAGGAGAAGAAAAACTTTGGATACCATCAAAGTTGATCAAGATTCGAGTGGAAAAGGAAAAACCTCTCGACGAGGACAAATGACAGGTATTCTACTAAGGTATATCTTATAAACTAAATAGAAACCTCCCAAAGGAAAGGGAAGTGTTTTGCTTTTATCTTCACAGGAAAACTCATCTTCAGAAGGCAAAGGACACTGCATGGGTAGATACTTAAGAAGAAAAGGCAGCTATAACCATCAAATAGAAGGAATGTGCCATACGGTAAACTTTACAGCTGTCTCTCAAAAAAACTATATTTCTCTTTATTTCCTAGTCCCTATTCAATTAAACCAATGCTGGCTTTAGAGGTAGATTTGGCTTTCCTCCTCTAAAATCCAAGCACATTATTTAACTAAGCTTTAGTGTTTCTGTATTGTATCAAGAAGCCAATTGATGTAATATAGAATAAAAGAATAATTTGGGGACTGTCTTTGTGTTTTCTTGGATCTTTCTCTCAAGGTGTACACCCTCTCATAATTGTTATGCTCTCATGGTTGCATTCCCCAGCATGTGTACATACACAAGCAAACATTTCTCTGCTAACTGTTTATGTTTGAGTCCCACACAGCCAATGAAGACCTGCCTGACAGCAATCCCTGGACACCCTGGAAAGAAAATGGGCCACAGCTCCTCGACTGCACTGGATCCAACTTGCTCCATTTCAATGGACACTCCATTGAAGTTCGGGTACTGACTTCAATCAAGTTGAGGATTTCAAGCAAGATCTTCAATCAAGTGAATCCCATCTAACATGGACTGGATACAATTCATTCAAGACTTTCACTATACTAACATTTTCTTCCTACAGGACCCCACATGACTATCATTGTCCCATTTCAGCAGGAAGTAACTTGGAGGATGCTATGCCCCCTTTCCCCATTGTTGTCACTTAGGATAGTGTATATAACTAGTTAGGGATAGCTTCCTATTGTTTATGGTTGGGATTGGAAGGAGGTGTTCAGGCTTGGATACCTCTTTCAGATGACTTTAGGGTTTAGTTAAAATAGATAGTTAGGATGTGACATAAGCAGATTGTTGTATCTTCTTATATTTTACCTTTATGATTGTTAATTTTGGATACTTTATACTGTTAAGTTTTAATCCTCTTTTAGACTAAAAGGGGAATTGTAGGGGAAGCTGTAGCCACACCTTCTTAGGGGCTGGCTACAGGTGTGCCTGACCAGGCTTGTGAGAGCATGGTCAGAGTGATGTAGTGGGACTGCGTTTTCGGTTTCGGTTTCTCTTTGCTTCTTGCTGTACAGACCTCTACCATGCCAGCTGGCTAGGTTGCTCTGTAAGTAAGGCTTTTCCCTATTAAATATCCTTACATTTCTACCTGACTCCGTATTGGTAATTTCCACAGGCTGTGCTGATCCAGCCCCACTCTTCACTGGCCCTGGGGTTACAAGAGTCAGAGAGGTAGCAGTGACCCTCACAATTTTCAGTGTACCAGAGAGCAGGTTCTGCTCCCTGTCTGGGCAGCACACTAGAACTGACCCAGTTGTCTGAGGCACAGGTAAACCAGCCCTGAGGGTGTGAGAGCAGGAGAGCTGACCCTGACCCCTCTTGTGTGCTCCCTACAGTAACTGGGAGAGAGGGCCCTGCACTTCGCCTGGCTAGCTGGCCCTGGTGATATGAGGGAAGGGACCCGGATCTGAGGACCTAAGAGCAGGAAAGCTGATCCCATTCCTTGCTGCAGGCTGCATTGTGTGAGATAGCCTAGGAAGTGCTGGAGTGCTGGCCAGGTAGTATTAGTGTCAATGAGGGAATGCTGGTGGGCTGACCAACACTGCTAAACCTAGCTACAACCCAGATTCAGAACCAGGACTGTGAGTTAGCCCACACCAACATCCACCTCATCTATGAACTGTTGGAGCATGAGAAGGGAATGAACCTACAGGATGGATATCCAAGAGAAGCCCTAGTGAGAGCCCATTATCAGTGGTATAGCAGAGGCCAGAGGCCTCAAACCATACCAACACTTAAAAGTAAACATGAATGGATTAAAGGATAAGCTGTGTGGTTCAATGGGCCACACTACAGCTTCCAGGACAGGATTCTTCTCTCTTTCATTTATTTATATTTTGGTTTTTTTCTTTGCTCTGCCTGGCTTTTGGTTTTACTTCTAAATTTGGTTTTGATATGTGTGGGGGCAGTTGCAAGGGCAGAGGGCAGATGCAGGGGGACTAGGAAATACGTGGGATTGGAATACATGTGAAATCCACAGAGAATCAATAAAGTTAAAATCAAACAAAAAAGAAGGGGTTAAATAATCTCTATGGGAAAATGATGTACTCATATGATTAAAATAGTACAAACACTCAAGCACAAAGACTAATTTGTGCTTAACACCTTCACTGAGGAAGCAGGTTGCATGGCAACATAAAAAGCTGTCCAGTCCATAGTGACCAAAACCCGTGATACTGAGAAATAAATCAGAAACACAATCCTGTGCACAGTGTTTTCAAAAATTTAAAATGCCTAGGGAAAAACCTAACTGAGCAAGTACTTGAACCATGAAAACATCAAAACACTGAAGAAATTGAGAGACACTGGAAGAGCAAAAAGCTTCCCATTTGCATAGATTAGCAAAATGATGGTGTTACTGCAAGTTACATACAGATAAATGCAATGCCTTCCAAAATCCCAATTATATTTAGCTTAAAGAAAACAAAGTCCTAAAATACATGTACATGAACGGAAGTCCATAATTAGCCACAGCAATGCTGGGGGTGGCACAACACCTGCTCTTAGATTACACTATGGATCCAGCGACAAGAGTGAATGCTACTGCAAGAAGGAAGACATGTAGGTAGACCCCTGAAATAGAATAGAAAACTCACAAATAAAACCATACAGCCAAAAAAGCAAACACTGAGGAAAACTGTTTCAATCAATGGAACTGGTAAAAGTGGCTCACTAAATCTAAATGGATGATCATTCATCCCTGCCCCTCACCAAAAGTAATTCAAAATAGATCAAAGACCCTAATATATAATGGGACATACTGAGATCTCTAACAAAACACGAGGAAAACACCTTAACATATAGGCATAGCATAGTCTTTCTAAAGGGACTCTGGAAAGAGCTCAGGAAATAATAAGAATTAATGAATGAGATTGCATGAAATAAGTTTCTGCAAATCAAAGGAAATAAGTAGCTGTGAAATGGTAGACATCAGAATGGCAACAATACTTTCCCACTACATATTTGGCATGATTAACATCTACAATCTATAAAGAATTCAAAATTTAATCACCAAATAAAGGAATCGCTGAATCAACAAAAGGCAAATGCACTGCACAGTTCTCACAGGAATACAAAAGGCCAATAAATGGATTCAAAATGTTAGTGACAACATTAAGATAAATGTTCCCCAACAACATACCACAGTATGTACTGAAATATATGCCTTCCTCAGTCAGAATTGCTGAGGTGAATATAGGCAAAGGGAACATTTATACATGGTGTTGGAGATTTTAAGAAGACAAATATAATGTGTTTTCTAATACTCATTATCTAGACTTTACCTATTCACACGTATGTAATATAATAATATATATGTAAATATACATATAATGGTTCCTTATTTATATTGACCTTGTTAGGTTCTTTTGTCCTCTAACCATCTTGCTTTTTCTACAATCCTTTTACTCCACCAAATCAGTCCTCATTTTACTTTTATTTTGTATATACCACATATGTAATGAAATATATTTATATGTGTGTGTAAGTGTCGTAACAAAGTGCAGTATTGTGTTCAATATTTAAATATTTTAAGTGAGACACTTCCAAATTGACAGAAATTTGGAAAGTATGTCTGGACAGGAATATTCAAATATGTTGATTTTGTAAAGTCCAACGAAGATTGAGGAATTGTTCTACTAGAATAAATGATAACCAAATTCACTTAGGTATCTTAAATGGAATTTTGGAATACACTGACAACAGTATTTGAATAAATCATCAAATCCAAATGAAATCTATAGTTAACTTATCACTTCAGCAATGTTGATCTCCTTGTGTTTTAGTAATTTCTTAGATCTATAAGTTATCTATACTAGGAATATCTGTGTGAACATTTTCTTATGCATCTAAAATAAATTTATAATTTAAAGGATAATAATAGGTCATGTTTTGCCAGACAGTGGTAGTGCATGCCTTTAATCCCAGCACTCGGGAGGCAGAGGCAGGTGGATCTTTGTGAGTTCAAGGCCAGTCTGGTTTACAGAGCAAGTTCCAGGATAGGCTCCAAAGCTACAGAGAAACCCTGCCTCGAAAAACCAAAAATAAAGAAGTAATAGGTCATGTTCTGAGATGCACATCTGTAATACTGCCATCGAGGAGACAGAAGCAGGAGGATCATAAAGCCAGTGAGCAGTTTCCTGGCAACAGTGGCTGACAAAGTTCCAATGCGTTCCCAAAGTTCCAGAGCTCATTGTACTAAATGAAATAATACTCATCTACAACAGTTATGAAACATAGGTACAAACCAAGTTAAAATAATTAAATACTGTAGAAAGAGAAATACATATCTACACAGTTCAGTCCTTACTGTTTTAAAGGACTTGCATATGAAAGACATCTCACCACGTTATCCTAGGTTGATGAAGAACTCCAAATCCTCATACCACAGCTGTAGAAACGACACCAAGTCCTCAGGAATGTAAATCTTTGAAGAGGAGGAGGAAGGATGTATGGAGATCTTTAAAGAGGGAGTAGGAAATGGTTAGTTACATAATTGAAGCTACTATCACCTCAGAAGAAAGCATGCCACACGCAAGCCGATTTAGAAGCACCAAGTGAACGAACATTCATGAAAGTAACAGATTAACCCCTCTACCCTGGCCATTAAACCCCAGTTTAACTTATTAAAAGAATCTTGTAGTTTACTTAAGTGTGAAGGTCCTTTAAGTCCTCTGAATTTCCATGTCCTCAACAGTAGCAGTCACTCATTTTCCAAGAGATGTTTCTTGTGGCGAGTACGCCACAATCTTGACGGCGACTGCACGCCTGTAACGGTTCCTTTTCTAATTTAAAGCAGCCACTGGAGAATTCTGATTGGCTCCTTGGAGGTCAGGTGACTTGTCTCTAGATCATTCCGCTACACTGTACCATGCGCCATCTTACCAGCGGATTCAGAGTATGTGCCCATCCGCCTCCGTAGATATTCTTGGATAAAAACTTTACCTACTAAAAAATAATCTATGAGCCGGGCGTTGGTGGTGCACGCCTTTAATCCCAGCACTCGGGAGGCAGAGGCAGGCGGATCTCTGTGAGTTCGAGGCCAGCCTGGTCTCCAGAGCGAGTGCCAGGATAGGCTCCAAAGCTACACAGAGAAACCCTGTCTCGAAAAATCAAAAAAAACAAAAAACAAAAAACAAAAAACTAAAGGATCAATTACTGGAAAACATTGTTCTACCTTAGCGCTTTATTTTCTCTTGATAAAGAAACTTGCCAAAGTGCATGTAGTTTTTTTAAAAAATGGAACTCTGGACAGGATCTCTCTTTTTGTTTAAGACAAAACTGAAGAGCAAAGGGACACAATACTTCCAAAAATAAAACTACCAAGAACAACAACAGACAGTGGAGAAAATGAGTCCTGTCCATTTTTTTAGGTGTGCTGATATAATGCAGAGAAAACATTATATTATTTATCTTGACAATTCAAGAAGAATAGAATATCCACTCATTTAGAATATTACCATCTGTAGAGACGACAGTCCCTGTAGTGGTTTGCACAGGAATCATCCCCATGGACTCATGTGCATGAATGCTTGGCTCATAAGGAGTGGCAATATTAGGAGGTGGAGGAAGTATGTCATTATGGAGGCAGGCTTTGACATCTTATATGCTCAAGCTAGGCTTAGTGACATAGTCTCCTTCTGCTGCTTTCAGGCCAAGATGTAGAACTCTCATCTCCTTCTCCAGTACCATGTCTGCCTGACCACGGCTAGGCTTCCCATCATGATGATAATGGACTAAACCTCTGAAAATGTAAACCAGCCCCAATTAGATGGTTTCCTTTCATCTTAACTGTCCTAGTTAGGGTTTCTATTGCTGGGAAAAGGCACCATTACCATTGCAAATCTTCGAAAGGAAAACATTTGATTGAGATGGTAGCTTACAGTTTCAGAGATTTAGTCCATTATCATCATGGCAGCATATCAGTGCTCAGGCAGACATGGTGCTGGAGAGGGAGCTGCTACATGTACACATGCAAGCAACAGGAAGTAGACTGTCTCACTGATAGACTAGCTTGCGTATAGGAGACCTCAAAGCCAACCCCCACAGTGACACACTTCCTCCAACATGGCCACACCTACTCCAAAAAGCCACACTTTGTACTAATGTCACTCCCTTTGGGGGCCATTTTCTTTTTTATTTAGTAACATCCATTTTCATTTATTTTACATACCAACCACAGTTTCCCCTCCCTCCTCTCCTCCCATTCTGTCCACCTGACTTCATCTAACCCTCCCCCATCCACTCCTCCTCTGTCTCCATTCAGAAAGGGACAGGCCTTTAACAAAGCATGGCACAAGTTAATGTAGGGCCAAGCTCCCCCCTCCCCCTGCATCAAGGCTAGGCGAGGTAATCCAGCATGGAGAACAGGTTCTCAAAAGTCAGCTCATGCATCAGGGACAGGTCCTGATCTCACTGCTAGGAGCCTTACAAACAGACCAAGCTACACAATTGTCACACACACGACAATTGGTCAGTCCAATCAGGTTCCCTAACTCTTGGTCCAGAGTCCATGTGCTCCCCTGAGCTCAGGTCAGCTGTGTCTGTGTGTTCTCCCATCAAACAGTGACCCCGCCCCCCCCCCCCCGCCCCATGACTAGTAGAATCCCTCATCTCTTTCTTCAGGATTCCCAGAGCTCAGCCCAGAACTTGGCTGTGGATCTCTCTCTCTCTCTCTCTCTCTCTCTCTCTCTCTCTCTCTCTCTCTCTCTCTCTCTCTCTCTGCCTCTCTCTCTGTATCTGCTTCCATCAGTTACTGGATAAAGGCTCACTGATGACTATTAGGGTAGTAACCAATCTGAGTACAGTAGATGGCCAGTTCAGACACCCTTTCCACTATTGCTAGGATTCTTAGCTGGGGTCAACCTTACAGATTCCTGGGAGTTTACCTGACACTAGACTTCTCGCTAATCCCCAAATGGTCTCCCATCAAGATGTATCTTTCATTCCTCCCCCCTCTGTCCCACTCCCAACCCACCTCCTGTGCTCAGCCCACCTAACCTGCTCCCACAAGTTCCCATCTCACCATTTTCCCCACCAGTTTACCCAGGAGATCTCTTCTATTTCCCCTTCCAAGGGAAATACATCCCTCTTTAGGCCCTCTTTGTTGTCTAGCCTCTCTGGGGCTGTGGATTGCAGGTTGGTTATCCTGTACTTTATTTCTAATATGCTCTTATGAGTGAGTACATACCATGTTTTTCTTTCTCAGTCTGGGTTACCTCACTCAGAATGATTTTTTTTCTAGTTCCTTTCATATGCCTGCAAATTTCATGAGGTCTTTTATTTTTTACTGTTGAGTAATACTCCCTTGTGTAAATATACCAAATTTTCCTTACCCATTCTTATGTTGAGGGGCATCTTGGTTGTTTCCAGGCTCTGGCTATTACAAATAATGCTGCTATGAACATCGTTGAACAGATGTCCTTATTGTATAAATGTGCTTCTTTTGGGTATATGCCTAAGAGTGGAATTGCTGGATCTTGTGGTAGACTGATTCCCATTTTCTTGAGGAATCGCTATACTCATTTCCAAAGTG
The DNA here is from genome assembly GCF_003668045.3 of Cricetulus griseus. Classification (NCBI taxonomy): domain Eukaryota; kingdom Metazoa; phylum Chordata; class Mammalia; order Rodentia; family Cricetidae; genus Cricetulus; species Cricetulus griseus. The sequence goes on along the minus strand of NC_048604.1, from coordinate 44,870,143 downwards.
GCTGTAAGAGCTGGCACTCCACCAGCAGTGGAAGCTGAGGATATTGAATACTTTCTTATGTGTCTTTCAGCCATTTGAGATTGTTCTGTTGAGAATTCTCTGTTTAGATACGTATCCCATTTTTAAATTGGATTATTTGGTATTTTAATGTCTAGTTTCCTGAGTTTTTTTTATATTTTGGAGATCAGCCCTCTGTCAGATGTGGGGTGGGTGAATATCTTTTCCCATTCTGTGGGTTGTTGTTCTGTCTTATTAATGGTGTCTTCTACCTTACAGATGCTTTTCAGTTTCGGGAAGTCCCATTTATTAATTGTCTATCTCAATATCTGTGCTACTGATGTTATTATAGTCAGGAAGTAGTTTCCTGTGCCAATGCTTTCAAGGCTGTCCTCCACTTTTTCTTTATTCAGATTCAGTGTAATTGGATTTATGTTGAGTTCTTTGATCCACTTGGACTTGAATTTTGTGCACAGTAATAGATATGGATCTATTTTCATTTTTCTACAAGCTGCCATCCAGTTATGCCAGCACCATTTGTTAAAGATGCTTTCTTTTTTTCCATTGTATAATTTTGGCTTCTTTGTCAAAAAATTAGGTGTTCATAGGTGTGTGGATTTATGTTGGGGTTCTTCAGTTGGATTTCATTGATCCACATGTCTGTTTTTGTGCCAATACCAAACTGTTTTTATTACTGTAGCTCTGTAGTAGAGCTTGAAGTCAGGAATGGTGATGCCTCCGGAAGTTCCTTTATTGTACAGGATTGTTTTTGCTGTCCTGGGTTTTCATTTTTCCATATGAAGGTCAATGTTGTTCTTTAGAGTTCTGTGAAGAACTATGTTGAGATTTTGATGGGGATTGAATTTGAATCTGGAGATTGCTTTTGGCATGATTGACATTTTCACTATGTTAATCCTACAGATCCATGAGCCTGGGAGATCTTTCCAATTTCTGATAATTTCTTCAATTTCGTTCTTCAAAGACCTAAAGTTCTTGTCATGCAGGACTTTCACTTGTTTGGTTAGAGTTACCCCAAGATATTTTATGTTGTTTGTGGCTATTGTAAAGGGTGATGTTTCTCTGACTTCTTTCTCAGTGCATTTATCATCTGTATATAGTAGGGCTACTATTTTTTGAGTTAATCTTGTATCCTGTCATGTTGCTGAAGGTATTTATCAGCTGTAGGAGTTCCCTGGTAGAGTTTTTCGGGTCACTTATGTAGATTAGCATATCATCTGCAAATAGTGAAAGTTTGACTTCTTCTTTCCAGTATCTTTGATCTCTTTTTGTTGTCTTATTGCTCTAGTTAGACCTTCAAGGACAATATTGAAGAGATATGGAGAGAGTGGACAGCCTTGTCTGAGGTCTACCTGCCTCTGCCCCCAAATGCTGGGATTAAATCCATGCACCACCACTGCCTGGCTAGTCTATACATCTTTACTTGCAAGTATTCATTGCAAAGAGTCATTGGCGATGCTTGGCCTTCACTGGTCCTCTTGGTTATTCTATTGTTGCCTTGGGTCTGTAGGACCATCCACTTCGTGTGCTCCAGCAGATCACAGATAGGGTGGATGTTGGAGTGGGCTAACTCATAACCCTGGCTCTGGGCCTGGGTAGTTGTAGAGTTGGTCAGCTTGCCAGTTCCTCAGTTGGTGTAGTCCTCCCACCCCATCTGCCACTCCCGTACTGGCTACCAGCCCACCATTGTCTTCACCACCAGGGTGAGCTCTCCAGCATTACCCTTGCTAGTTCACCCCTTACAGTGATGAGTAAGAGGTGGGGCCTGTTCTCCTGCTTTCACTGCCCAGGCAAGGTGCAGAGGCCACTCTCCTGAGTGCTGCAACTGGTGAGGAACAGGGACATCTCTCCTGCTCTTATGACTCCAGGGTCAACTCTCCCACCTAGGACTACAGGAAGCAAGGGGCAAGGGGTGGGAGAGCATCTCTCCCCCACCCACACCACTATGTGGCAGATGAGGGGCCAGATCTCCCATGCTCAAGTCCTCAAGGTGGTTCACCTGCAACCCTGTCAATATGGTCATCTCTGCTGTGCTGCCAAGGTGAGGTGCAGGGTCCACTTTTCTGAGTACTGCTGCTGGTAAGGAAATTCTACCTTTTCTATTACTTTTCTTAATTTGCATCTATGTAGACAAGGCTGGCATCAAACATAGACATAGCCTCTGCTTCTGCCTTCAGAGTACTATGAGGTATTCAGCAGAGTATACTACTCAGACCGGTGTTGAAGCCAATAGGATATTTTTATCAGCTAGCTGGCAATTACCCTGGGTGTTTGGGACTCCAGTGAAAACTGAGTTTATAAGCACAAAACTATATCCTGGGTTATCACACCTCAGTTAGTAAGAACAATTATCCAAAATTGGAACTGAAGAAGCAGTTTAAGCTAAAAAGTAAGGTTAGTACACATCTTTATTCTATCAGTTCTGGTCCTCTCAAGTATCCTAACAAACCCAGTTGGAAAATCAGTATTCATTGCTAAGACTGGAACATATGATTAGAGTCACTTTTTGTAGTATAAAAGCTGACTTCCTTGTTCAGCTCAAATAAATATACAAATGATTGCTTGAGATGTCTTCTGAATCCTAAATATAAAATTACTGTATAAATCCCACCCAAGTGGCACAGGTCTCTAATGGCAACTAATGGGAAGGTGAGGGAAAAGAATCACAATTTCAAGGACTGTTGGGGCTACAGAGTGACTTCAAGAACAGCCTGGGCAATTTAGCAAGATGGTCTCTAAATTTCTTTTAATAGAAGAAAAATAGCTGAGCTTATACCTCAGTCTCAGAGAGTCTGATAAATGTGTGTGAGGCTCCATGTTCAATTGCTAGTACTTTACATACACACAAAGATAATCATATAGCAAGACACAGAAAGATAAAATGAGGAAATGTAATTTTCTGCTTATAAGCTATACCTCATGATTTATGCAATTTCAATAAGCGATAAACTAGAATTTCTTACATGGCAGAAAATGTTATAGATTAGGGATGGTGCCATGTGTATCTTTCTTGATTTGTTATTAATCCTCAGAGAATTTTGTACAATGTATTTTGACCATATTTCACCTTTCATAGGTCCTCAAAGATCCATCCAATTTTGTATTCTCTTCTTTTTCTTTTAAGCCACCAAGTCTAACTTTTGCTGCACATGTACTCAGATTTGTGACCTTACACTGGAGCACAGTTGATTTAGCAAGGGTCACATCCTTAAAGAAAATGGACTCTGTCTCTCCAAAGTTATCAGTTTTGTGACTCCCTCCCACACCATTATGGGATTTTGTCTGCCATTGAACTTGTGCAGGGCTTTGAATTTCCCAATAGTGCCTAGTCATAAATGCTATGAATTCAAGTGTGTAAGGTGGTATGCAAATGTTTTTCTCAGTCTATAGCTTGTATTTTTGTTTATTTCATTGAGTCTTTCACAGAAATAACTTCTTTTGTATTATTATTTCAAAAAGTTCTGGCTTGTTGTACAGTTTACAATGTAATTTTTAAGATCAAGTCAAACAACTCTTCCTAAGCCTAGATTTCAGAGATTTTCTATTAGGATATTTTCAAGAAGCATATATTTTTATCCTTTGCATTTAAACCTCTGACCTACTCTGAATTGAATTTATATGGTTTCTAAGGGTATTTTGCCACCCACTAGGGATATCTAATTGTTTTACCATTATTCATTTAAATTTCTTTCCTTTGTATAGAAAATTGTTTTGCATTCTTTTCAAAATTCAGTTGTGCAAACATGTATGAACACATTTCCACATGCTGTTTCATTGATATGTTTGTTCATACCCATGCTATTGTCTTGAATTCTGTAGTATGTACACAATTAAAGTCACACAGAATGACTTCTTATATTTTACTATTTTTACCAAGTGTATTTTAGCTGTGGTAGGGTTTGTGCATTTCTATATAAATATTAAATAAGATTGTCTATAGGTATAAAATAGCCACTAGTATTTTTATAAACATTACATTAAAATTTAGAAGAATTTAGAAGAATTGTCATTTTTCCAATGTTAAGGTTTTCCAATCCGTGAACACATTGTGATATGTCTTTGGTTTAGGTCTTCAATTTCTTCCATTTAATGTTTTGAAACATTCCTATTATAGATACCATGCATATTTTTCTCAGATTAAGCCCTAACAATTTTGTTTATGAATTTTCAAATAGTATGTTTCTCTCCATTATAATTTTCACATTTACATTGCTAGCATACATTTAAGAAAGTGATTTCTTTTGTTCACTCTTTGTGCTTGTATTTGAATAATATTCAGGCACTATTTCTTCACATTCTTTTTTAAACCCCATTCAAATTCTCAGTTCACCTCCCAGAAAATAACAATGTAACCACAGTCATTTTATTATGTTTCTGTAAGTCCCTGATACTGATGATTTTCATTGTATTCCCTCTGGTTTCTTACATTTAGAAAATCCTGTGTCTACAAGTCTCCAATGGTGGCTTCTGTCATGTTTATGACTGATTTCATCTATCAAAGTCTTCGGGTTTTTGATTTGCAGTTTCTAGGGTAATGTTTTTTTCCCTTTTATTGAAAATAGATTTCTTTCTCACATAATATATCCTAATGATAGTTTCCCATTCCTCTACTCCAAATTCCCCCCACCTCCTCTCCCCTCAAAATCTACTTCCTGTCTATACCCCATTAGAATATATACAGGTTTCTAAGATATAACACCAAACATAACAAAATAAAATATAATAAGATAAAATAAAAACTAACACAATGGAGTTGGACAAGACAAACAGAAGAAAAAGAGTCCAAGAGCCCATCCCAACATCCACCCTATGTATGATCTGCTGGAGCCAGCTCACCTGTAGGTTTCTTCTACTTTCCCCGGGCAAGGGCCCCAGGTGGCCATGTGGGTGTCCTTCCTAATGGACTGGTCCTAATGGCAGATTTATAACTCTCTTGATGTAAGCATATACTAAAGAAACTGATCTCTAGTCATATACTTTAAATTGGTTACCTGTGATGTTTGCTCTTTGAAGATAACAACTCAGAAAAAGTGCAATGAAAACCAAAGTGGAAATAAATTGTACCTCAGTGAGGAATATTTTTATTTGTGGCTTCATGGATGTGTGGTAACTAATTGCAAAGGCTACCAAAATGGATTATTTTCTTGAGCAGGAAAATGAGGGAAATGCATTGTTTGAGACTTTTTTCTTAAAGTTACAATTTAAGTGCTATCCTGCTTAGATTATATTTGTTATGTTCAATATTAAACAATTTTAAGTATTATTTTGTCTTTGTGTGAGCTAAGAAGATAGTCCTAATAAATATATATATATAATTAAATTTCTGAAGAATATATAGGAAGTTTAATCATATTAAAAATAAACACACTACATTATTATTAACTCAATAGCAATTTGGCTATGGTGTCACATACTTATAATCCCACTGCTTGGAAAGAAGGGATGGGAGGATAGCTGCAAGTTTGACATTAGCCCATTCTGTATAACAAGTTCTGTGGCAATACAGTGTGACATTGTCAAAGAAAAAAAAGTAAACGAACAAAAATTATAAAAACTAAATTGTTTAAAATAGTAAAGATTTTCTTTCCTTTTGTTATTTTGCTTTTATAGTAAAATGGATCTTTAAAAATGGAAGTTGACTCCTTTGCTGATAGCATGGAGACCTTAGTCATAAAGCTGGGGAAACAGCATTGGACCAAACCAAGCCCTCTGAATGTGGGTGCCAGCTAGGAGACCAAGACAGTCTGTGGGATCTCTAATAGTGAGGCCAGTCTTTATCCCTAGAGCACAAATGGACTTTGGGAGCCCATTCCCTATGGAGGGATACTATTGCAACCTAGATACAGCAAGGAGGGCCTAGGCCCTCCTCCAAATGATATGACGGACTTTGAAGGTCCCTGGTGGGGGCCTCACTATCACTGGGGAGAGTTAGGTGGTGGGCTGGGGGGTTGGTGGGGAACATGGGAGGATGGGGGGCAATGGAATGGGGGGATGGATATGTAAATATGAGTAGTAATTAAAGAATTTAAAAAATAAAATGAAGACCAATATAAGGTTCATTGTTTGTGGCATTAGATTTCTTTTCTATAGTGACACAATAAATAAAAATAACATTTTAAATGAAGAAAATGGAAGTTGAACTATACAGAGTTTAAAAATAATTCAGCAAATTAATGGAATGAAACATCACCTTATAAATTATCTATTTCATGAACTTGCTCAATCATAAAACTTACCTGGGCTATTCTGAAAAGTAAAAACCCTCATATCCAACACTCACTAAACTAAAATATCCAGTGGATGAACTTGTGAATCTGGTATTTATGTATGGGCAATGCTACAAAAGAAATATTTGGGAAATCGTGGCCAAAAATGAGACAACAAAAATATCCTGAAAAACAAAGACAGGAAAGTGAGACTAAACCCAAAATTTATTCAAGTGAAAGAAGTACAAAACTGCCATGTATAAAAATGATCACTGAAACAATGCTTTCAACAGGAAAATTATCTAACTGTGCATCAATAAGAAAACAGAACAATAAACTATAATTATGGAATAGAATACCAGACTGCTGAAAATGTTATATTTATTTTTATTTATTAATAGAACACAGTTTTTTTAAAGAAATTTGTAATTCCCACGTATGGCCATGCAAGAAACTCTAAGCTCAATGGGTCATGCACATAAAGAAGTAGAGGGCTAACTGTTGGGCAGATAAATGGTTTCCATGACAGGGTGATGAGGGTTGAGAAAAGATAATGAAGACTGAGAATGCCTAATATTCATTATGTATATTAATGAAACTGTCAAAGAATAAAGTTGAGCAAATAAAACAAGAAAAATGTAAAACTAGAAAGAGACACCGATGGGAGTACATATGTCCATATATATATATATATATATATATATATATGCATATATTTAAACATATAAAATATTTGTATCTATGCATACATGTATATATTTCATATTACATATTGCTCATGAAAATGCTTTAGTCTGAATTCTAGCAATTTTTTCATGATTTAGATATTTAATGAATTAATGTGATTGACGATTAGTTTTGTGAATAAACAACTGACTTTCTTTTTGAGGGGAAAATCTGCATGTATTTATTTGTGAAATAATACCAATAAATATAATTAATTAGGGATTTAATCAATCTATAAATTATTATGTCAAGTTTAATAAGACATTGAAAACAAACAGTTAAATGTTTACTAATCTGAAAATATTTTTATTAATTTAATATTTCAGGAAAATAAAATGACAAATCAGAACAATTTATATTATATGATTCTGTTAAAATAGATGTGGGAGGTAGTGATGATGAGAGAGTTGGTGGGTTGACCAACCCAATTACCACCCAGGCCCAGAACCAGAGCTATGATTTGGCCTACCCTAACTTCCACCTCATCTATGAACTGAAGGAGTATGTGAAGGGGCCAGACCAACAGACCTAAAGTTGCAGGATCTTCACAACACAGGACAACAACAGGATATCCAAGAGGAGCCCCAGTGAGGGTACAGTATGAATAGTGTAGCAGAAGCCAGAGGCCTCAAACCATGGCTCTTTGCAATGAACACTTACAAGTAAAGATGTATGGACCAAAGGATATATTGTATGACTCACTGGGTCACACTATAGCTTCTATGATGAAATTTTTTGTTTTGTTTTGGTTATTTGGCTGGTTGGTTTGTTTTTGGTTGTTCTATTATATTTTGTTTTATGGGGAAGGTTGCAAGGACAGACTGCAGATGTTAGGAGACAGGGAGAGGAGTGGGATTGAGATGTATAATGTGAAATTCACAAAGAATCAATAAAATTCTTTTAATTGCTGTGGGGATATGTTGTGTGTGCATGTGAATAAAAATTTCAGTAAGGGGGGATGTCTTTGTTTCTATTCTGAATCTATGATAAAATACACTAAAAAGCAAATTAGGGATGAAAGTGTTTACTTCATACCATCATAAAGGGAATTACAGTGTCTTGAGGAAGCTGTTCTGTCAGGAGCCAGCCCTGGTCAGATATAAAGTCTCCTTTACAAGAGGCTTGGCAACCTCCATGCTAAACCACCAATTTAGTCAAGCACCCCATCCCTTAGGTTAGTGTTCAAGATAAACCACAGGGAAGTTTGGGACACCTGCTCAGGCCTGAGGGCATTTAACACCCATTCTTCCCCCTCCCTTATTTCCTCTTTCTTTACTTCTTCCTTTCTCTTTAAAAACTCCTTGCTTATAATCAATAAATGAGACCTTGACAATGCCACTGCTTGGTCTCACTTTTTCTTTTCTGCCCATTTATTTTCAGGTTTAGTCCCACTCGTACCCACGAATTACCAGAACCCCACGGACCGGGGCAGGTGGCACCCAATGTGTGGCCCGAGGTATGGACTCTCACCGAACAGAGACCCCCCCCCAAAGAAAACATCGGCAGTGCACGCCAACAAGGAAGTTCTGCTCGCTGATTGCTATGGACATTGGTCTGGGAAAGTTCTCACCACTCATGAGTGACTGATTCCCTGGTAAGTCCCCCTCATTCCGTTCCATAATAATGGGCCAAAAGTTGTCTAAGGAGGTCAAATTCATTAGGGATTTTAAGACTTCCTTTCGGGAAAGAGGAGTTTGAGTAAAATGTAACGACTTAATCCAATTTTTTACTTTTTTGTCAAGAACATGTCCATGGGTCATTTTAGAAGGCCCAGGCATTCATCCCCTAACTTGCAAAAAGGTCGGAGAGGATCTTAATAGATTGCTCAAAGAAAAGGGACCTGGGGCAGTTCCCTTACAGACTTTTAGTTATTGGAATCTTATTAATGATAGCCTTACTAACTCCCCTGGCTCTGCTCACCTTACTTCTGCAATTAAAAACTTTCATGAGCCCCTCTCCCGCGCTCATTCTCCTGCTTCTGACTGCCCCATAGACAAACCTCCATCCTCTCGATGTCCTTCAATTTCCATCCCTATGCCCCCTGAAGAGACCCAAACCCCCCTGTCACATCTTACAGACAAACCTCCCTTAAAACCTCCCCATAATCTTTACCCCTCTTTACAGGGCCTCGAGCTTCATTCCCCTAAAAACCTTAAAAATCACCCTGTCTTTCGTTCAAACCCAAACCAGAAACCAATCACCTAAGTCCCTCAGGACTTAACTCAGCGGTCAAAAATTACGACCCCACAGCCAATCCCCTTCTTGCCAACATCCGGGCCAAGCCTTCAGGCACAATCCTTCCAACCTGCGCCTCCAAGCTCTACAGAACCACCCCCGGCAGTGCAGGACTGGACCTGTGTGCCGCCACCCACTCAATACTAAACCCTGAGGACGGAGTACAGATTCTCTCCACAGGGATTCTGGCCCACCACCCCCAGATACTTGTTTCCTCATTCTTGGGTCGAGCCTCCTCTACCTCCAGGGCCAGGGGATCGTTGAGAGAGCTCACCAAACACTTAAAAACATGCTATTTAAACTATATTCAGGAGGAGGAATTCTATACCCCACTAAAGGCAATCATAAGAACCTACTCAATCATGCATTGTTTGTGCTAAATCTCTGTAGCTCCTGTATGTCTTTATCTACTGCTTCCTCCAACCCCCTTTCTCAAATTTGCAATCAAACCCTTATAGTTAATTCCTCTTTCCTTTACATCTCAACTTTTAATAATTCTTATCTCACCTGCTCCTCAGGATTAACCACTTATACTGTTACCTTGATATTTTTGTCTAAAAGAGATTATTGTGTCCTGGTTCAATTATTGCCCTGTCTAACCATCCATAATCCAGACACCTTTTTGAATTTCTGGGACCGAGGCACTGCCCTCCAGTCCAGATCTAAAAGGAAGCCCATTACCGCTATCACCTTGGCCGTTATCTTAGGCCTGGGGGCCACGGGAGCAGGAACAGGCATAGCCTCGTTAGTCACCTCCAACAGACAATACTCACAATTAAGCACAGCAGTAGATAAAGACATACAGAAGGGGACTAAAAAATCTCAAAGATTCTGCTGTCTCCCTCTCTGAGGTTGTATTACAAAACAGAAGCGACCTAGACTTACTCTTCCTGCAACAAGGAGGTCTCTGTACGGCCCTCAAAGAAGAATGTTGTTTTTATGCAGATAAAACGGGTCTAGTCGAAGATAGCCTTAAAAAGGTTCAGGATAGCCTAGAAAAATGTAAGAGTCAAAGAGAATAAGCCAAATCATGGTACAAAAATAGGTTTTCCATCTCTCCATGGCTTTCCACTCTGCTACCTTCCATCCTTGGTCCTATGGTTGGGCTTCTCTTATTAGTTTCCTTTGGGCCTTGGGCTTTTCAAAGATTAACCAGATTCATTAAGTCTCAGATTGATACCATACTCGGAAAACCGGTTTTGGTTCATTATCATCGCCTGGAACTATGAGACCCTGAACTGCCTGACCGTAATGAAAACCCCGACAATCTTCCTAGAGGCCCAGACTTTTCGGGCCTTGAACATTGAACCTCTCGGTTCCCTGGTCTTGGAGATGTCAATGACAGGATTATCCTGATGCTGCAGGCCAGACATCAACCCATCTCACTGGCTGTAGTGCTCCTCCGCGACGGGATTAGTGTGAGGCCGAGACCCAGATGCCCAATCCAAGCTGCTCGACTTACGAAAGGTCCCTTGAATGCTGGGGGCGGATGCACCTCAAGTAGCCTAAGACAGAGGCTCTACCCCTCATTGTCATATAAATGACAATATCATAGACATAGGGTCCTGGCTGCGGATGCCCATCACGTAGCCTAAGGCAGACGCTTCATTCTATTATACATAGAAGGGGGAGATGTCCGGAGCCAGCCCTGGTTAGATATAAAAAAGTCCTCCTTTACAACAGGCCTGGCAACCTCCATGCTAAACCGCCAATTAGTAAAGCACCCCACCCCTTAAGTTAGTGTTAGAGATAACCACAGGAAGTTTGGGACACCTGCTCAGGCCTGAGGGCATTTAACACCCATTCCTCCCCCCCCTTACTTCCTCTTTCTTTACTTTCTTTACTTCCTCCTTTCTCTTTAAAAACTCCTTGCTTATAATCAATAAATGAGACCTTGACAAGGCCACTGCTTGGTCTCACTTTTTCTTTTCCACCCATTTATTTTCAGGCTTAGTCCCCCTCGTACCCACGAATTACCAGAACCCCAAGAGCCGGGGCACTGTTCCATCTCTACAGTAACCAAGAACAGAAAGAAATGAATGCATGCTTGCCAGTATTTGCTTGCTTTGTCCATTTAGACAGTCTAGGATAACTTGCCCAGGAATTGGTCTTGCCTACAACAGTTGAGATGGGTCTTCTCACACTATTCAACATAATTAAGATATTTCCCTTCCAGATATACTCAGAGCTTGATCAATCTCCCTGGTGATTCCAGATTTTGTAAAGTTCACAAATAACTCTAAACCTCACAGAAGGCATGCTAAAATATTTATTTTTATGCATTTTATTTTAAATTTTGCATAATAACTCCTTAAAAATTCTTGTGCTCAAATTCTGAACCCCAAAATCATCAAGAGATCCATTCTGATGCAAAAGCAAAGAGTCTTTTACTATTTAACGACTTAACTTCATTAACTCAGTTCCTCTGTCCATCTGACATAGCGGGTAAGGCAAGAAGGACCTGGAGGAACCAAGAGGCAGGGAATTTATTGGGACAGAGCAAGGGGAGTGTCTAGGGGGTCCACAAAAGTCTCAGGATTGGTGCACTTCCAGGCTTGGACAACCTGTCCTGTGTTGATTGTCCAGCTACAACAGGTAGGTTGCTATGGCCTATAGGCCCTCCCCGGGAGGCTGTTATGCTCTGCATTCTACTGTTACCATAAATCACATCCAGAGTCCACCAGCTAACTTCTGATTGGTCCCTTGCCACATGGAGGTATCTGGCTTCCTAGTGACTAACAGGCTGGGCAAGGGAGGGAACTCAGCACATGTAGCTGTGTCAAGCACCTTTGCTTGCTGGGTCTTTTCTGCAGACTGTCATGACTGCCAAAGCAGGGGGCTAGGTGAGGGTCTGGTCCCTTCAAAGACAAAATAATAATATTTAAGATATGGTATATAGATTCAACTATATTGATTATTTAATGAACAACTGATTGTCAAAGGATTTACAGAACTGTATACAAAGAGATACCAACATAAATAAATTTACCAAAGTATTAATAGCTGAGGAATATAATGAAATATGTGGGGATGTTCTTTTTATAGTGTTGGGAGATCCCCTGGGAGTCTGTTATTCTTCTCTTATCTAGAGTTAATCTGCAGTACCCTTGGGAGCTACTGGCTGCCTCACAACTAGGTGCTACTTCCTCATTTTCCCTCCTACTGACAAGGCCTGTTTACAAATAGGCAGATTAACTGCCCATCCCAGGAGCTTGAGGGCATGGACTTTGATCTGAGTTACTTCTTAGGGTGCTGCAGATGGTATATAAGTCAACTTCCCTCTAAATAAAATTGTCATTCTCCTTTCAAGAGTGACCAGCTGTCTTGTTTTTATTTAATATGCAGATCCCTTTGCTGGAACCCATAAGAAGTTGTAACACTGGACGTTACATTATAGTTATTTTTAACACCACTGTGAAAGTTTCAATTTTTTTCACTTCTTGTAGAAGAACTGTTTATGAAAGACCCCCACGGGGTGGGACCCTGGGGTGAGCACTCGGGAGCAGCGACCCCCCTCCCCCAGTCACCAGGCAGAGACAAGAACTTGATGCAAACAGCAAGAGGTTATATTATTCAGTAACAGGCCCCGGGGCCCAACTTGTTACTTAGAAGCAGAGGAGTTGGACCCCGAGCTTGGGGCTAGGGGCTTCTTAAAGGCAAAAACTGCAAACAGATGGGATCTGGGGTGAGCAAGGGTAACAATTCTGATTGGCTCGTTGTAGGTGGTACATCTCTATTCCTGGGAACCATTTGTCAGGGTGGAATTCCTCAACCCTAATGGCCCTTTCCTGTTAAGGTCATAAGTTTAGATTCTTACTTATCTGTAAAGAAAACATCTTAGGCTGAGGTCCTTCAGTTGAAGGCCACAAATTACAGAGTTTCCATGGTTACTTAAGGTCACACAAAGTACAGAATTAGTCAGTAACTGTACATTTGACTGAGATAAAACAGGGCATGGGTTTGGAGGGTTACAGAGTCACAGAGTCTGTCAGTTATCCCCCCAGGCTGAGGGATCTTTACAACCAGCAGGGCACCTTTACAACCAGCAATTTAATGCTAACAGGAGTGATGAATAGTCACCTCCTCTTCTCTGAGAGCAGGGGATCAGGCTCCAGTAGTGGCACTCCTGATTTAAGGAGTTAAATTTTCCTTTATCATTAGAGGTTCCCTAAGTTTTTAAACTTTTATTAATTTTTGATCCTTCATTTACATAACTATGAGATATTCTTTCTTTGTATTGTTTTGTTTTGGTGTCTGTAGCAAGGTTTCACAGCCTTACCTGGTGTGAAATATTAAGGAATTTATTTACTTTTAGTATCTACTTATTGCATTTAATTTTGAGTCAGGGTCTTACTAAGTTGTCTTGGATGTCCTATAACTTGCTATGTAGTTCACAGTGGCTTCAGACTTGATATAATCTTCCTGCCTGTTTCTTAGTCCTGGGATTATAGATTTATGTAACCATGCCCAACAGAATTGAAGTATTGAAGTCCAGAAAGCCAGATCTGACTGATCTTGTAAACTAGATTCTGTAGAGAAGTGTGTGGTGCTCTTAACCAATAAAGTGGTGGGTTCAGAGAACATTATTTAGAAACATTAACAAGTATTCGTTTTGAAAATAAGCCCAACAACGGAGAACATAAACATTGAAAAATTAAAAAAAAGATATATACACTATTTTTGGACACAAGGGAACATTAAATTCCATACTTTCCAGAAATCAAACTGAGACAGTAAGAATTTTATGACCATTATAAATAACAAAAAGATAATCAGCTGTGAAAATTCTAGGAATATAAGACCAGTATTTATTTCCAAAACCTGTTTAAAAGAAACTCTGATAGTAAAAACTATAAACAATCCAAATACAGGATTGATTGGTTGTGTAGTCTTAAAGGGAAAAATATTAGTCATTTAGAGTAAATTGTGAATGATATATTATACCCTTCAATTGCATCTATGCATTCTAATTTTGCGAAGGGCTATTTGCTGGCACTTCTAGAGCTTCCTTAGACCAGATTTTGGAAAGTCTGGAGGTAGTAAAGATTTTAGCACCCTTTTGGTGATAAATACCAAGAAAAGTCTCACATTTGTGGATTAAAAACTCAAGCTTCTGATCAATAATTGGAAGAATTCTGAGATACATCCTGTAGCCATTATCAGAGGGTCACTTGAAGAACTGAACTAGCTAGCTTCAGGTCATATTAGTCTCTGATGTAGTATTTATACAGGCATTTTTCTCATTCTAAGATATTATATCAAATAATATTTGATATATTCTGTTGATTTATGTAAACATCAAGTGGCTTACTTGAGTGTGTTCTACAGGAAGACTTGCCATTGTTTATAAGATTATCATTTTTCACTTTTATCAGTACCATTTCTTCAACAGTGCAATATTTCCTAACTCAAGAGGCTTTATCTAGTTTACCGTCATTTTTTCAATATTTGGGTTGATAAATAATTTTCTCTTCTGATTCATTCTTTTTTAAAAGAAAAATACATTTATTTATTTAGTGTATTGAAAGAAGAGAGAGAGGGGACAGGGGCCTCCATTTAAAGGTCAGAGACAATATTTAGGAGTCCATTCTCCTTCCACCACATGGGTTCTAGGGATCAAATATCAAATTCTGGTCATCAGGCTTGGTTGCAAGCACCTGAATCTCTCTCACAGACAGACTGTATTCATTCTGTATTTATTCTGGGACATGTTGTTTTAACATTGCAGTTTAGTCACTAGCAGCAGGAATTCCCACTCAACATTGCTAGGGGTGCCACCTGAAGAGTCTCCTTTAGAGCCTAGAAAGGCCTCTACTTAATCTTCATCAGGACTGTGACAACTGTCCTGGGAGCCAGAAATGGCTAGATACTTGAGAGTGGAGTTGCTGTTGAGGAAAGGCAAAGGAATGATGTCTGTGAAGCAGGTCCCTTTGTGAAGGAGATAGCTGAGTGAGGAAACTTTTGACAAAAGGGATGAGGAATGAGACACTCTTTCCTATGTCTGCAGGTGAGTCTAAACACAGGCACTCCTTTGAGATGTTGGGGTAAGGATAAATTTAAAAAGACAGATTTGAGTATTGATTAGCAATGTCCACACATCTCTTGGTCTAACGGCCATCTTGATATATAAAATGGTAGTCATGGTAGAAAGGTGGATTTTTAAAATCTCGCTAACCAGCAATTTTTTTGACTCCTCCACTGTAAAAGTTGTGCCCTGTATCCAAGAAATGGTCATTTTTTGTTGAATGGGATAAAACAGTGGAGTGTAAATGTCTAGAGAAGTGAAGAAATAATTTGAAAATAACAACTTTGGGTAACAAAGCATGTTTCTCGAAGGAGAAATACCTTCCCATAGCATGGGAAAAGAGACCTTGAGACAGCATGGAGGAAAACAGAAGATTATATCGTTTGATTCACTGGGAAAACCCTTAAAGCAATAACAGATCTGGTGTCACCGGTACTAGTACTTTGATCAAGTGGTCAATCCTGGCCACTGCTAGCATTTCTTTATGCCACTGATCTGTGCAGGTGGGAAGTTGCATAGCATGTAAGTGGATCAGGAATCAGACAGACTCCAGGAAACTCACAACTTTCCCTACCTGAGCTGAAAGCAGGGAAAATCTGAACAAAATGACAGGGCTCTGGCTCAAGAAGGAAGGACTGAATATAGAGACAGTGTACAGCTCAACTGCAGAGACCCTTAATAGCTGCTTTACCTACTGCCCATCCTACATTATAGACTACTGTGTTGCCAGTAGAAAGATTTTTGATGTACTTGGAGGTAGAGCTGGATCTGGAGCACCATAGAAGGAGCATAAGGTCTATTAGGTAGGAGACAGAGTGAGAAAGAACTCTGAATTCTGTTATCAAGCATTCATTCAATTCCGTTTCTTGTTTCTTATCACATAGAAAGATAAGCAAAATAGCCTTGAGAAATGGCCCTCATGCAAACAAAGCTGTATAGTACACCCAGTTACAAATGAAGATTTTAAGAAGTGGTGAAGGCCCCATGCTCCCAATGTGCTCAAGAAATCTCATCCCTTTTCTCTTTTCTGGGGGTCCATGTATGTCTCTCTTAGGGTCCTCCTTGTTTCCTAGCTTCTCTGGAAGTGGGGATTGTAGGCTGGTAATCTTTTGCTCTATGTCTAATATCCATATACAAGTGAGTACATACCATGTTTGTCTTTCTGTGCCTGGATGATTTCTTCTAGTTCCATCCATTTGTCTACAAATTTCAAGATTCTATCTTTTTTATTTCTGCTGAGTAGTACCCATTGTGTAAATGTACCACATTTTCTTTATCCATTCTTCAGTTGAGGGGCATTTAGGTTGCTTCCAGGTTCTGGCTATTACAAACGACTCTGCTACGAACATAGTTGAACAGATGTCCTTGTGGTATGAATGTGAATCCTTCGGGTATATGCCTAAGAGTGGAGTTGCTGGATCTTGAGGTAGACTGATTCCCATTTTCCTGAGAAACCGCCATACAGAATTCCAAAGTGGCTGTACAAGTTTGCACTCCTACCAGCAATGGAGGAGTCTTCCCCTTTCTCCACATTCTCTCCAGCATAAACTGTCATTGGTGTTTTTGATTTTAGCCATTCTGACATGTACAAGAGGGTATCTCAGAGTTGTTTTGATTTGGCATTTCCCTGATGGCTAAGGATGTTGACCAATCTTAAGTGTCTTTTAGCCATTTTAGATTAGAGGTATTGAGAATTCTTCGTTTAGTTCTGTACCACAATGTTAATTAGATTATTTGGTGTTCTGTTGACTAGCTTCTTAAGTTCTTTGTATATTTTGGAAATCAGCCCTCTGTCAGATGTGGGGTTGGAGGGAGGTAGGAGAAAGAGGAGGGGAGAAGAGGAGTGGAGAGGAGAACATGAGGGATCAGGAAGATTGAGTCAGGGGAAGAATAGAGGAGAACAAGAAAAGAGATACCTTAATAGAGGGAGTCATTATAGATTTAAAAAGAAATCTGGCACTAGGTAAATATCCAGAGATCCACAAGGATGACACCAAATAAGAATATGAGCAATAGTGGAGAGGCCACCTTAAATGTGCTTTCCCTATAATGAGACTGATGACTACCTTAAATGCCATCCTAGAGTCTTTATCCAGTAGCTGATGGAAGCAGAAGCAGACACCCACAGCTAAGCACCGAGCTGAACTCCTGGAATCCAGTTGTAGAGAGGGAGGAGTGATGAGCAAAGGGGTCAAGACCATGCTTTGGAAACCCACAGAAACAGCTAACCTGAGCAAGTGGGAGCTCACGGACACCAGTCTGACAGTTGGGGAACCAGCATAGGGCCGAACCAAGACCCCTGAATGTGGGCGTCAGTTAGGAGGCCTGAGCAGTCTATGGGGCCTCTGGTGGTGGGATCAGTATTTATCCCTAGTGTACAAATGGACTTTGGGAGCCCATTCCACATAGAGAGTTACTCTCTCATCCTAGACACACGGGGGAGGGACTAGGCCCTGCCCCAAATGATGTGACAGACT
This sequence comes from Cricetulus griseus, assembly GCF_003668045.3. Classification (NCBI taxonomy): domain Eukaryota; kingdom Metazoa; phylum Chordata; class Mammalia; order Rodentia; family Cricetidae; genus Cricetulus; species Cricetulus griseus. Next base: position 44,852,459 of record NC_048604.1, on the reverse strand, counting down.
TGGATGATCCCACATGGAAGGCCTCACCCTTCCTGAGGAGTGGATGGCGGTGGGATGGGGAGTTGGTGGGGAGGCATGGTAGGAGGGAGAAGGAACTGGGATTGGTATGTAAAATAAGATTGTTTTTAATTTAAATAAAAATTTATAAAAAATATTGTATTACTTGAGACTTAAAATAAGTGGTGAAGGGAAAATATGGAGGGATTAATACTAGAGAGGGTTGCCCACCATCTGTGCAGGATTTTGGAGTGGATGTGAGAAATAGGCACATAACATTGATAATGATAAATGGAGGAACAGATGATATGGATAGGTTCATAAAAGGAGATGAGATAGCTAAGGAGAAATTTTACCAAACTTCCTTTTAAGTGTATTCTGCGTGTTTTATGGGGATTCTCCTCATAATCATCACGCTGAGTTTTGCCTTATGCCTTGAAACTTTGTTACACAATTCTTGGTGCACCTTTCACATTGAATCTTTATTTAATTTTGACTTAGTCCCTAAGTTCTTCCACCAGCAGGCCATTTAAATAATTTTCATGGGATGATACTTAATACAGCTTATAAAGTTAATAAATCATGCATACAATCAGGTAATAGATGCATTATCTCACTTAAAGGCATGAATACTCATATGTTATGTATTATGTGTATGAAGTATATATATATATATATATATATATATATATATATATTGAAATTTTCTACTTATTGCAGTTGCTGGCTCATTGTATTTTGTTTGTTCTAGCTTTTGTGGATGTTTTTCTTTATTCTTGATAATCTTATACTTGTATACAATGAAATGTGATCTCATCTACTGCGTATTTCCTCACCCTCACTCCTCCTAAACTCATGCCAACATGACCCTCTTCCCAAATTCATCTTCTCTTTTTCCTATTTTTATAATTCACAAGGTAAATTAGCATTGCCAATATGTATATGATGTGGAGCCATCCGCTGGAGCATCATAAACCTACCAGTGGCCACATCCTCAAAAGAGAATAATTTTCTGTTCCTCCAGAAGCTACCATCTACCCCATCCATCCATGGCAGAATTTTTGCTAGTTTACTCCTGCATAAGTCTTGTGCAGGTAACCAGAGCTTCTGTGAGTTCTTGAGTGTGATAACTGTGTTGAATCTAGAAGACAAGATTTCAAATCACTGTCCCCATCCTTTGTTTAATACATATCTTCTGTCTTCTGCAATGTTCACTGAGTCTTAGTGGCAGAGGTTGGGGAATATTGAAGAGGATTTCTCACTTGGAGCCTAACATTCATATATTCTCATTACTTAGACAGACCAGTTGGCAGTCTCTGTACTAACTACTGCCACTGAAACAAAGAAACTTCTATGACCAAGGTGATGCACAGCCCAGGTCTATGAGTCCAAAAATAAACATTTAGAATGCAATTTGACAGCATGACCACTTACCAAAATAGCAACAGCATGTCCTACCCTAGGGATTATGACCCACCCCCAATCAAGCTAGGGTGTTTTGAGAGGGAATACAGTACCAGGCATGAAACTCCCTTCTGTGGAGCAGGCCTCAGAGTCAGTTACAAAGTAGTTAGTGATCTTATAACAGTTGTACCACTAGTATACCATTGGATACCTCTTTCCTAGCAGGTTGATATAAGACCTGCATGCCCTAGTGTTAGGTAAGACCATCAATATCTTTTCCCCCCATCAGCCTGCATAACACCTCCCAACACTATGAAAGCTAGCAATCATGAAGGAGCTTTGTAGGTCTGTTTAAGATTCATTCATTTATGTCCTATAGCCAAATTTTTGTATCTTTAGCAATAGAAACTTGCCATGTGGTTATGGTGAGTAACCAAATGCGATTGACATAATCTGTATACTGCTTAACAAATAATGTAAGTATGTATCCCATGCCTTGCACTGCAATTTTCATTTTAAAACGAATGTATTCTGAAAGCAGCATTGTTAATACATCCAGGATAATTCCATTCTAATAACAAAGACACTATGTTTCTGGGATGCTGATACATATCTGTCAGAGACTGTGCAGTCTAAGTAATCCCAGTTTTGTTTTTGTTACTTATGTCTGTCTCTCTTAACTTCCCATGTTCCACAGCCAGGCTCATGAGACCAATTGTGGGGTCTTGCAGCTGCTCACAACCATCTGTAACTCTGGTTTCAGGGAATCTAATACCCCTTTCTGGCTTCTGCAGGCGCTGCATGCCTGTGGTGTACAGAAATAAATGCAGGCAAACACCCACACACATAAAATTTGACAAGACTGTGATGTGAAATACATATTAATATTGAACTAGCAGACAATCGTATATTTCCAATCCAGGGGAAGGTTAGAAGACAGTAAAATTGAGATGGTTGTTGGAGGTTTTTCTTGGTTAAGGTTTCTGTCAATGTGTTAAACACCAAAAGCAACTTGGGGAAGAAGAAATGATTTATTTCATCTTACAGCTTGTAGTCTGTCATTCAAGGAAGTGAGAGCAGGGGCTCAAAACAGGAACCGGAAGGTGGAAACTGATGCAGAGGCCATGCAGGGTCACTGCTTACTGGCTTGCTCAGCTTGCCTTCTAATATCATCCAAGACCACCAGGACAAATTGGCACCACCCTCAGTGAGCTGGAATCTCTCACATCAATCATTCCTCAAGAAAATGATCTACAGGGTTACCCACAGACCAATATTGTAAGGGAATTTTCTTAGTTGAGGTTTCCTCTTCCAACATTATTTTAGCTTGTGCACAGTTGACATAAAACAAGCCAGCACAGAGGCATTTGTTGAGGAAGACCTTTCACTGTACTTTGCACTACTGTCATTAGAGGGCTAGAAATTAGATTCATTAAAAGAAAAATATAATTCTTATTTCCTCATTTATCCTCAGAGCAACCTGGCCTTTAACACATATGCATAGTTGGTGATGTGTAAGTCTGTATATTCATGCTGACATTGGTTAAATATTTATTTGAGAGAACAAGCGTCATTAGCTAGGTAGAGGCTGCACCCTTTTATGGAACCTCAACACAGCAATTTTGCAATTTTCCAACTAAATAATCTATTTCCAGATAAAATTAAATCCAAATAACTAAGAGTTTACATTAAAAATGGCAATTAAACCCATTTCACATAAGCATGATTATTTCCTTTTCTTTTGGATTCAATTTTTATGAGTTTCACCCATTCCTTAACTGTCAGTATTAGTCATGTCTTAGAGGTGACATGCATTCCCTGTAGACAGGTTATTTTAATATCTTTTTTGTTTTAATATATTAGCTTTTGCTATTTTGTTGAAGAATTTCATCCACTTAACATTTACATTAGTTATAGCTAATTAAGATCTTAGTATTGACATTTTGCTATTGCAGTTGATTGTTTTTTCTAGGTAGTTACATCCCTTCTTTTAATTTTCTCTCACGGTAAAATGATTTCTCAGGTAATGTTTTGATTCATTGATTAGCCTTTGGAAATCTTCATTATAGATTTTTGTTTGGGGAATAGCATTAAGCTAACAAAAATATCTTTTGATTATAGAAAAGTAATTCTGAAATGATAATGATATTTGTCATGAAAATAAAGGGAAAAATACTAAAAATAAAATCTTTGCAATCTATTCTTCCCCAGAACTCATGAAGATAAACAGGGGCAAGAAAATACAAAACAATCAAGAAAAGCAACTTGCAATTTGCCCCTCCCCACTTTCTGATTTTAAAACATTTTTATATTCTATTTGTTTACTTAACCAGGATTCTATTTTGTGATTAAAATGTCATAATTAAAAGCAATTTGGAGCAGGAAGGGCTTATTTCAATCTACAACTTCCAGGTCACAGTCCATCACTGAGAGAAATCAGGGCAAGGAACCTGGAGGCACGAACTGAAGCCAAAATTGACACAATTTTGCAGTAGATGTTATTCAGGAACATCTAGTAAATTTCTTAAGGTAGTCCATCTTTGCCAGCCTCCATTTGGTGTTGTAGTGAGCTCCAATACCTTATTCACAACCACGACCTAAGGTCAATTATACAGCATTCTGTCTGGCAATGCACTTTATAATGGAGGAAATATCACTGTTTCTAAGAAATTATTTAGGACATATTTCCCTGTTTTTTTCCCTTGATGTGGATAGTGACTTCTGCTATATTGTCTCTTGGTTTGTGGGAGTGTTAAAGTAGGCTGTAGGCTGTACTGTGGCCATCAAAGCTGCAACACTATATCCTATCAGGAACCTACAGGGCAGAGGCAAGATTAAAGATGCATGCTGCAATTATCTTCATGCTTCTGTGATGAACTTGTGGTATGAGATAGATTTGTACAGTAAGAAATGCTGCTTGACAGAATACAATTCTTTATACTAGGACCACGGGTCTCCATACAGCAATGTGATGTGTCCTGGTGTTCTGCTTATGGACACTAAGCTGGGTACAGGGACTTTAGGCATTTTACTGGTGAGGGGTTTGTTAAGAACTAAGAACCAAGGCAAAGTCTTCTGCTTACTTCTCTGTCTAACTTCCCAACACATGCATATCGAAAACTTTAGAAGGCCAGTTTCTAAAATTTTTGCTTAGGGTTCCAAAAAAGGAACTACATATAAATGAAGGAACTAAAATTTGAGGGGGAAAAGGAATCGACTCACACACAGTTGCTCCTCTGCATGCTCTCTCTCTCTCTCTCTCTCTCTCTCTCTCTCTCTCTCTCTCTCTCCCCGTTCTCTGTTTCACTTTTTTTCTGAATCTCCCCTGTTCTTGGGGATACAAGTATATATACATTTGCAACAGTATTTGTTTTTACAATACAATGTGAGACTTGAGTTTCTCAGGGTCAGCAAGGTAGAAAAGATTTACACACAGAGCAATAAACTAAAACTGGTAGGAGAAGCTTTTAGCATCAATTACTTAGGACTGTAGGTCAAAGAGAAGGTCTAAATTTAATTTGCAAGAAACAAAACTTGGCACCTTCCAGTACTCTGACTTTAGTGGTGACACAGGCCTTCAGGAAAGTTTACTTTTCCCTGAGGATGAGCAAATGGGCTGATCACCTTCTCAGGGGAAACAGGAGGGAGCAATATATCACTGAGTTAACATCTTGAGTTAATAAAACAAGAAGTTAAAGAATCTTTTGGTGCAGGGTTAGTTTAGGTTATCAGTTCTCTATCTGCCAGTGAAGTGAAACCAGAGCATGCTTATTTTTTCTATCAATCTAGGCAGCTATGAATCAACAACTTTGGGCATGTAGTAATTCTATGTCCTGGATATCTGGGAATGTCTTAGATGGAATGTTTTTACCTGGGTCTTAAATACTGACCAAATACCTGCCAATAAGAATAATTTCAGGAAGGCAGATCTCTACAATTGCAATGGAGAGGGTAACAAGGACCTGATAGTGGGAAACAGGTCTCACACATAGCTAAGGAATGTAATCAGTAAACTAGGACCTAATGGAGAACAGGTTTTACACATAGCTAGGGAGTGGAATCAGTAAACTCCAAATGCATGGGAGAAGGAGTAAGCTTTAGGTATTCTCACTAAAATTAATTATTATATGAGTTAATGAAGGTAGCCTATAGCTTAAGTTATCTTTCCACAGTACATACATATATCTAAACATCTCATTCTATGCTGCAAGTATGTAGAACTATTTTACAGAGGAAGAAATATGAGTGTACTCACACAGAAAATAAGACCATGTAATGACACAATAAGAAGGTATCTATTGTTTGGTATGGCGATGAGCACCTTTAATCCCAGCACTTGAGAGGCAGAACCAGATGGACCTCTGGGAGTTCAGGCTAGCTAGGACTTCATCATGAGACCCAGTGTCAAAAAATGGGGGCGGGGGGGGGGCAACATCTATCAACTATTTTGAATTGGAAACTACTACTGCTAACCCTTTGAGCTTGGACTTTGAGTTAGCAGAACTGTGAAGAATCAATTTAAGTCACCACTGTGTACTATTTTATCATGTCAGCATCGACAGACTGTTGTGCCAGATCAAACACAGATGCGTGATTTTGGAGACCTGAAAGAAAGAGCAATACCTAGAAGTTGCTTTATGATTCAGGGGTGTTTTTGGCTAGAATTTTCCTTTAGGGCAATTATTTTAGAAGTAGACTGAAGTACTTACACAAAATTAGGATGTACTGTTACTGTACCATGTAAGTTGTTAATTGAGGGATATTTTATTGTGGAAAGCATAAATAAATCAAAATTTACATCTTAGTCATACACTTCAGAAGCATTAAGTACATTCACAATGTTACAAAATTATACCAATAGCTATGTCAAAAGTGTTTTATCCTCTCAAAACTGGACCAAGTCTCCAGTCTTCATTTCCTTCTTCCTATAGCCTGTGGTAACCACTTTTCTTTCTGTCAGTATGAATTTTCCTATGCTAGATAACATTTTTCAGAAAAGTAAAAAGAGAACTGAATAAAATATAGAAAGATGTAGAGAATTTTGTCATAGACAAAATGAGGATCTAAATTTTAACAAAAAATAATCAGCAATGATGGTAAAAATGAAATTAATTTTAAAAACTCAATATAAAGATGATTTCATATTAAAAATGACCAGCTATTTATGATATTCCAATGGTATAACAGTAGCACTTACATCTTGGGGGTAACCAACAGCTATATTATTATCTGTATATGGACTTCAAACCTGTCATGGTACTGTAACCATAGCCAACTACCCGTTCTTGCAGAGGTCATAGATTCTAGAGGGGAAGCTACTGCTATCATTTTCCTAAATCAATATAGTTTCTAATTGTATTCTAAACATTTATTCTTATACCCACAGGTAAGTATAACTCTTACCCCTAATTTTTAGGCTTCTTTTTGCAGCAGACGGAAACTATTACAAAGATCCATAGCTGGTCAACATGCAGAGAATAAGTGACTTGGATCTCATAGCTCCAATTTGTCCATCTACAACACAAGTCTCACATCTAAGGCCCAGGTTACACAGCAGAAGAAGGGGTAAAAAGATTCTCAGAGCCAGAGGACCAAGATGCCTGCTGTGAGACAGTATCTTCTATACATGACAGGGTTGCTGCACTTGTGAATATCAACAGTTTAAGTGGATTAAACAAGACCTGCATAATGACAATACTAGTTGATGTGAAGAGGATGAGAGAAATTTCACAAAGCCCACTACTAGATGAAGAGCTACAGGTAGTCAATATTGGCTGAGGGTCACGGAGAGTTAGTTTTCTCCAGGGATGAGCCCTAATACCAGGTAGGTATTAGGTATCAGCTCTAAACTCATGTATATAAGAGCAACACTAGATGGACTCAGTAAGGTGTGTGTGTGTGTGTGTGTGTGTGTGTGTGTGTGTGTGTGTGTGTGGATGTGTGGTGTATACATGTGTGCAAAGCAATTGCAAAGCAATAATAATTAATTGTACAAGAAGGGGGTCCTAAATCCAAGAACCAGTAGTGGGTATTAGGGAGGAGTTGGAGGGGGAGAGAGATAGAAATCATGTAAATACAGTATACCTATTTTCAAAACATTAAACATTTTCTAATACTAAAATGAAAATTGCAGGCAAATGTATGGAGTTGGAAAAAGTATGCTAAGTGGGGTAACTCAGGAGCAGTCAGACAAATAATGCTTGCTATCTGTGCTATTTTCCATGTCTACCTCCTAGCCTTAACTCTGTTCAACATGAGTACTTGTGGAAGCCAGGAAGCTAGGAAAGGCACACTCACGGAGGGGAGTTGCCTTAAAGGAGGGAGAAGTTTAGAGCATAGGTAAAATGAAGGTGCAGAGGAGGCAATCGGGGGTGGAAATGTTCAGATAAGGAGAGGAATGGATGATGGTGGAGACAAGGAAATAGATGAGGGTTTATTAAAATGGGGGGTATGAAAAATAGGAAACGATGAGACTGGGTATGTTCATGGCAATATGACCAGAAGGAATTAGGCAAGCTGATGGGAGAAAAGTCATCAATAGATTTACTCAACTGCGACCCCTGCAAGCTATAATAACAACTAGCCCAACAATATATACCCACTAATACAATGATGGAATAAAGATTGGAGGTCAGTAAACACCAGTCTTCTAATCAGATTGAAGGCCAACTCCATAGTAAGGAACTAATGCCTGGTACCTTTAACCTGGCCAAGAATCTGTGGCTGGGGAGGCCCTAGTTCCTAGCAGAGGAATCTAGTATTAATAATGCTAATACAGAATATCAAATTGCATTCTAAACACACATCCTTATAAACATATATTTGTGCAGCTTTCATCCCGCATGAGAAAAACTTCTTTGTGTCATGGGCAGGAGTTAATACAGTGACCCTCACAGTACAGAGAATAGCAACCGAGTCGATCGGCTATAAATGGGCTATCTTATCACTCCCCTCCCCAAGACTCAGGGGTGGTCTCGGGAGAGAAAGCAGAAAGATCATAAAAACAAGAGGTGATTGGTACATGGATGGTGGAAAAGCTCATGAGGCCCCATTCTTCGCATAGGAACTATTGGCAGTTGATTCCCGCTTGGAGAGAAAAAAATAGGCTTTCCTCAGGAGTGTGGGCCCTGATAGGTTGTCCATGGTCCAGTGGAGAAGCCCATACCTAAGTGTATATGGGGAACATAAATTTGACTCAGTGGGCCATGTTTTTTAAAAGAGAGAAGAGAGAAGTTGCTGGAAGTCTGGTGGTGGATGGAGGAGAGAAGGGGTGCACGTGATCCAAACACATTTGATACACACAATCCTCAAAGAATAAATAAAAAGTGTGTTTTCACTAGAATTTTAACTCTGTTGATAGTTCAGTGTTGCTGATTTACGAGGAAACAATAGATCTTATAAAAGAACTCTTTTTTAAAAAATCAAAATAAAGAGACTGGAGAGGTAGCTCTACAATTAAGATCATTTACTGCTTTCTAGAGGACCTGGGTTATGTTCCTGGTACCCACATACAGGTCCTGTAGCTCACAACTGCTTGTCACTCTAGTTCAGAGATCTGATACCAGAAGCCTCTGGCTTCTGCAGGCATCCATCCATGTGGAATGTATTGTCACAGAAACACATGCATACAGTTAAGTAAAAAATAAATCCTGAAAAATAAATGCTCTATTCCTATTCTTAGGATGCAGGATCAAGGTGAAAAGGAGGACTCCATGAAGAAGGAACTTTGCATTTGCAAGCTTTGCCTCAGTGACAGTGTGTGAGAGAGTGGAAAGAGACTGACCTGAGCAACCAAAGTGTTGGAGGAGGAGCTCACACGCCCTCCAAACCTCTGTGGGTTTTTCTTTTTGTTTGTTTGGTTTTTGGAGACAGGGTTTCTCTGTGTAGCTCTGACTGCCCTGCAACTTGCCCTGAGACCAGGCTGGCCTTGAATTCACAGAGATACTCCTGCCTCTGCTTCCCAAGTGCTGTTTAAAGGCATGCACTACCACAAGCCAGCAACCACCGCTTTGTTTTCATTTTTTGAAACAATCTTTTTATTTTACATATCAATTCCAGTTCTGCTCCTTCCTCTCTTCCTGCTCCCCCCACCTCCCACCTACCCCAGTCCCTCAACTCCTCAGAGAGGGTGAGGCCTCCCATGGGGAGTCAACAGAGTCTGTCACATCAAGTTCAACCAGGACCAACACTCCCCCCACCCCCGTATTTAGGCTGAGCAAGGTATCCCTCCATAGGGAGTGGGCCCCAAAATGCCAGTTCATGCACTAGGGATAAATCCTTGTCCCACTGCCAGTGGCCCCATAAACTGCCCAAGCCACACAACTGTCACCCACATTCAGAGGGCCTAATTCAGTCCTATGCAGGTTCCTCAGCTGTCAGTCCTGAGTCAGTGAACTTCCACTAAATTGGCTCAGCTGTTTCTGTCGGTATCCCTATCATGGTCTTGACCCCTTTGCTCATATTGTCTCTCCTCCCTCTCTTTGACTTGACTCTGAGAGCTCAGCCCAATGCTTAGCTGTGGATCTCTGCATCAGCTTCCATCAGTTACTGGATGAAAGTCCTATGATGGCAATTAAGGTAATCATCAATCTGATTACAGGGGAAGGCCAGTTGAGGCACCCTCTTCACTATTAGAGTCTTATCTGGGGTCATCCTTGTATATTCCTGGGAATTTCCCTAGCATCAGGTTTCTTCCTAGCCCCATAATGGCTCCCCTAACTATGTTCATAACAGCATTATTCATAATAGCCAGAACTGGGAAGCAACCTAGATGCAGTTCAACCAAAGAATGGATAAAGAAAATGTGGTACATATTTACACAGTGGATTACTACTCAGCGGTAAAAAAACAACATTTAAAATTTCCAGGCAAAATGAATGGAACTAAAAGAAACCATCCTGAGTGAGGTAACTCAGACACACAAAGACAAACATGGCAAGTACTCACTCATAAGTGGATATTACACATAAAGCAAAGGATTACCAGCCTAAAGTCTATAACCCCAGAGAAGCTAGGAAACAAGGAGGGCCCTAAGAGAGACATACATGGATCCTGCTGGGAAGGGGAAATTGACAAGAACCTCTGTGGTTTTTAAAGCTAGAAATATTATCAGATCCTTTCACATCAGGAGAAAAGAGCAATAATCAAAATGGCAGTGTCAGAGAAACAATAGTAGAACTGGTGTGTGTCAGAATAATTAATAAATTTGAAGGTCTGGGTTAGTTGAGAGAATCCAGTCTGAGGAACAAGAGATTAAAAAGCTGGAAAAATGAACATAGCTCAAGAAATTTACCAGACTCCACCTAGCATACCAACACACATAATGAGCTTTTTACATGGAGAAAAATCATTTGAATCATGGGTGCTGCTCAAAGCATTAATAATCTATGTGTCTATGAAGTTTGGTGAATGAGGTAATCTTAAGAGATAGCAAATGCAAGTTTGTGAAGCTGCATGTGAGCACTACATTAAAAATATTTGAATGCTTTTTGTATTAGTTGTACTGGTTGTCTGCCATTCTTCTTTAATAAACACGGATCAAATATTGGAGGGTGCATTATAAGTGTGGAGCTACATCGAAACGGATAGAATTAAGTTAAGGAAAACAGTATATAGACTTTGAACAAAGTTCTAAAGTCAATGAGGCAGTCGGAAAGACAGGCTTGAGATGGAAGAGGGTATAGAGTGGAGATGCAAGTTGGTGAATAATTGGTATTATTCAGGGAACTGAGTAAGAATGAGATCATCCAGACAGTGGAACACGACCACATGAAATGACGAGTTGGGAGACTGATAACAGAAATCCAGAGACACCAACCCTCTCAAGTGGAAGCTCAGTTTCCGGCTGTGTAGTTAGATAGAACTATTGCAAAGTGGGATTCAGGAGCTGAGCATTCTTGGCAATGCTTCCCCCATCTATATCTTTGAGCTGTCACAATTGGTGAGAATGGGCATCCGACAGGGATTCTCAGAGAGGACAGCCTGGTAAAGCACTTTAGTCAGGAAGCCTTCCCCTCCTTTCCTTGGCCACTACTCTCCTTTCTCCATACTCCCCCTAACTGTGCTTTGCTTCCCCAGATCCTCTGGGATGGGAGGTGGGGAGACAGTTGGGGGGTGGATTTAGCTACGGTGACGCTTTGCTCACGTGACTGGCTTGGTGCCCACGTGGGCACCAGCCCCCGCGCCAGCTAGTCCTGCTGCAGCTACCTGTACCCAGCAACCGCATTCACGCAGCACCATTTCCTTGAGCTGTCCTGGTTACTGTGAGCCCCAAGCAGGCACACAGGCCTGTCCCGGGTTTCCTCAGGTCAGTACTGAAAGGCTGGCTCTACCAGCTACGCCTGGCAGGGGAGATGGGGGTGGCAGCTAGAACCAGCAGTAACGGGAGGGGAGTGGGAAGAATCCGGGAAATTGGTGAGGAGGGGACATGCCGGCGGGGAGGGAAGAGGAAAGAAGGAAGGAAGGAGGACCCCTCAGCCAGCTCTCTTCCCTCACCCGGCTCCTGATCCATTTTAGAGCGGGGGGGTGGTGGTGAGGGGGCCCGCAGTGCGACGGTAAGACGCAGATGTGTTCTGAAGTGATCCATTCACACTCCAGGCTACGAAGATAAATTGACCCGGACCAAAGGGAGGGTGGGGGTGGGGCAGGCTGCCTCCAGAGTCCGAGGGGGGGAGTGCAGAGTAAAACGGAGTTTGGAGAGCATCCCGATTTGATGCCCAAGGCCTGGAAAGAAATGGCGGCTGGGGTATACGGGGGAGGGGGGTGACGGAGGAAAAGGTTGGGTGATGAGTATTTGCTGCAAGACAGGTTCCCAGTCTCGGTGCATCTACTGACACGCAGCCCCTGCCCCTGTGTCCTGTCTGCAGGTCTGCACCTCTGTTGTTCCCAGCGCAGTGTGACATCTGAAAGGGGGGATTAACCTGCCCAGGATCCCTGCAGGTCAGTGAATGATGGCAACATGGACAGACCACAGGCATGACTTGGGACCCCACTGACAGTTCCCTCCCTCCCACGCTCTCCCAAGTAACACACACGGAGCTTGCTGCGCTGAAGCAGCACCGAGAAGGTGACAGACCTGTCATGGCAGGGCTGTTTCAAGGGTGGAGGAGGGGTGCAGGCGGGAGGCACACTTGGAGGGCTGGGACAGCCTTGTGTACCCCACGAAAGGGCCAGATCAGAGACCGATGTTAATGAACCTGTATTCTGCCCGGTGCCTGGGTCTCTCATGGCTCTTCTTTGCTTCCTGTTTCCCCACCTTTACCCTCAGCACAGGAAAAGGAGGGAGTCTTGACATGGAAGAACTCCGCGGAGAAAAGGAAGGGAAGCTGGAAAAGGAGGGAAAGGCAGAAGATGAAGTGGAGTCTGAAGATGAAGAAAAGTCAGACGGGGAAGAGAAGCCGGACAAGAAAGCAAAGCCAGCACGCGAGGGGAAGCTAGAGGAGGGGGCAAAGCAGGATGAGCAGGGGCAACCACAAGATGAGGGGAAGTCAGAAAATCAGGGAAAGTCTGAAGGGGAGGGCAAGCGCCAAGGCGAGGGCAAGCATGATCCCCAGGCAAAGCCAGCCAGCGAGGCGCGCGCAGCAGAAAAGCGCCCTGCTGAAGATTATGTGCCCCGGAAAGCCAAACGAAAAACAGACAGGGGGACAGACGATTCTCCCAAGAACTCCCAGGAGGACTTACAGGACAGGCATGTAAGCAGTGAGGAGATGATGAGAGAGTGTGCAGATATGACAAGGGCTCAGGAAGAGCTGAGGAAGAGACAGAAAATGGGAGGTTTTCACTGGATGCCAAGAGATGCACAGGATGCGCTAGTCCCCAGGGGCCAACGGGGAGTCAGGGGAATGAGGGGAGGGGGCAGGAGCCAGAGGGGCCTACATGACATCCCATACCTTTAATGCCTTTGGCCTTCGATTCTGGTGTCTCAGATAAGAAAGAACACTGCTGGCCCTGCTTTTCCTGGTAGATACTTGCCAGGCCTTGTGCTTTAACCTTCAGCCAAAACTCTGCTTTAGGTATCACAGTCCTTACCAGCAGCCTTTTGACCCAACTACAGTGCTCTGTGTCTTTTAGTACAGGATTTTCACCCATGTGCATGACAAATATGTTCATGGTACATTGTAACACTAAATAAACAAAACAGTTTGCTGAACTACAGATACAGTATCAGTTTGTTTTTTAAGAATGTAAATGTGCATGCATAATGCATATGTGCACAAAAAACTATAAAAATGTGTCCATTAAACAGCTATCAATGGCTGTCCATGAAAGACAAACATAAATAGGTCTCACATGTAGGCAAAAGTTAGTTGTATTACCTGACAGTTGTGGACTTCATGCTATCCCTCTCCTGTGTGTCTATCCTGGTTCTTTCCTAACATTGTCAGTGGGCACTGCTCTCCCTACCCCTGGGTCTCCCATTTTATGGTCCCTTTCTATGTGTCCCTTTTTGGTTATCTGTGGCCTTCCTTACTTCCTTCTTTTCCTGACTCAGTTATTTTTCCATTTTCCTAAAGAATATGGGCTACATATGCCACAATATGTTTAAAACTGAAGTGTGACAATACATGATAAGCAATTGAATGTTGAATTGTTTGAATGAGCTTATAAATGCAATGGCATTTAAAATGCCTGTTATTAGAACATAAAATTGATAAAGTTCACATTACCTTTGGTACTCACAGCTAAAAGAATCTATGTGTCACTACAACAGATTCCTTACTATAAAGCAATCTTGTCATCTTGAAATGGGCACAACATTTGTCTCATGACACTTCCCAGTGGGTCAGATGGCATGCTAGAGAAGTGAGCTATATTTGTGGCCTGCTCCCCACCCCCAGCAGGCATTCAAGGAGGAATAGCTACTATATCACTCCTAAGCAGTAGCAGGAGCATTTATAGAATGTGACACCTGGGAAAAAGGTCAGGTAGGGCTTCTATATGTCCAGGCACAAATCCAGGCAGCAGAGAGGTAAGGAGTAAGAATATTGTGATGTCTGTCAGGCACTGTGACCTTTTCCTACTAGGCCCAGTACTACTATATAGTGACAGAGGCTTTAAGTTGCTACTCACTTCTCTAGAGTCACTGGTGAGCCACTGTTCACCCATCCTTTACCAATATACAAGTGAATAAAGCCTTATTATCCTTTGGAGTGCTGTCACCAGTTACTTGCATATATTCCCTTTTCTTGGACCTTCATATATGCCTCTTAGATTCTTTTCTCTAACAAAGTGATTGTGTATGTTTCCTTGATTTGTTTGTGTGTTTTTATAAACTTGACTGTTATATTCACTAAATTTTTTTCACTTTTTTATTTGAATTAGAAACAAGATTGTTTTACATGTCAATCCCAGTTCCCTCTCCCTCCCCTCCTCCCCTACTACTCCCCCCCAACTAAAACCCTACCTATCACATATCCTTTCTGCTCCCCAGGGAGGATGAGGCCTTCCATAGGGGATCTTCAGAGTCTGTCATATCCTTTGGGATAGGACCTAGGCCCATCCCCATGTGTCTTGGGTCAGGGAGTATTCCTCTATGTGGAATGGGCTTCCAAAGTCCACACCTATGCTAGGGATAAGAACTGATCTACTGCAGGAGGCCCCATGGATTCCCGAGGTCTCCTCCACTGACACCCACATTCATGGGATCTAGATTAGTCCCTTGCTGGTTTCCCAGCTATCAGTCTGGGGACCAAGAGCTCCCTGTTGTTCAGGTCAGCTGTTTTTGTATATTCACTAAATTTATGTATTACAGGATACACCAGGAAAAATATCTATAATGGTAGTTATGTTGTCCTTGTGGCTTAATATGCTACATGCAGATTTTCTTTCCTAGTTTGAGTTTATTCTCAAGAAACTCTCATAGGAACTTACCTTCACACCTCAGCAGACCAATCAACATATTTGTGTTTTAAATACTTAGTAGTGATCACAGAGTCCATGAACCAGATCAATATCACCGGAGAGGTAAGTAGAAAAAAACAAAAACAAAAACAAGCGTGTTGGGCTCTGTCTCAGGTATACTGAATTAGAACATTTTTTAATTCATTAATCTAATCCTTTCATAAACACAAATTATTTTAACAAGATCTCTCTGCTTATGGGAATTTCATGAGTCTCCCCATTGCCACCTTTACATGGAATATAAGTCTGAAAGTATAAATATATGCACTAGGCAAGATACACACCTCAGATAATAGTTATCCTTCCCTAATGTAAATTAGATCTTAAAACCATACAAAAGTTTAAGACATACAAAGATTTTAAATTATATAGACTAAAATAACAAAATCAGAAGTTTCTGATTACATTGCAAGTAAGGTAAATACAAGTTTATGTGATTTATGTTTGAATATTTATGTATCCATGTGTATGTACTATGAGTTCTGATGAAGAAATTTTAAAGTTAGATTTTGAATCAAAATATGCAGAAACATGTATCAAACCTAAAGCATAGCCCATTCATTTCATATTTGTCTTTCTAGGACCTAACCCAAATACCTGACATGTATTAGGTACTTGGTAAAAATGTAAATGATGACTAAGTCAGGAACCAATCACCAATTATTATCCAAGTTTAGCCTCCAAATTTGTACCTAATTTGAACAAATAAGTTATCTACTGGGGTTTACTTATGGCCTCAAAAAGACTAGGACTAGAGAGTCATGAGCTTTGCAGACTCAACAGGAAGCATTATAACACACAGTCAAAGATGCCATTATTAAAGAATACACATTCATTAACACAAAGGAGAGATCCTAGGCTTAGTGAGTAAAACTTTTCAGCCCCAAGAAGACAAGTGAAGCAAACAACTAAGAAATTTGTGCTATTCAGTGACCCAAGGGCAGATTCTATGTATGCCATGGGAACACAGGTTCACAAAGAAAAAAAAAACATGACTGGCAGAGTGGAAATCTGGTAAATGGAATGCTGGGCTATAAAAGTAAAACACATACCTAGTGGTGATCTTGCTCTACTGAACTTAATGTGATTAACTTGGATTTTAGTGACTATGTATGCCATATTGGTTTTGTGTCTAGGCCCCATATAATTTCCAGTTTGGAAAGGCATCTAGTGCAAGTAAAAGATCTACATTAAATTCAGATCTCTTGACCATGCATATTCAGTTATATTTAGTAAATATTAATTAGAATCTATCAGGTCTTAGAAAGTATAATTAGACTACACTGTACTGGGGTTTTAGAGCAGACTAGGTACCCATGAACCACCAAATAGTGATTCCCTCTCTTGGATATACTCTATACTTGAGAAACTGTTCATGACTTGTTAATAACTAACACCTGATTATGGGAATGATGCTACTCACTATGAAGTTGTTTATGTCTATTATCTTGAGTAGCAAAATGTGATGTGGGTACCAGATTCCCCAAATTAATTTCAAATAGCTTTTTAAAAACTCAGACCTTAGTAAGTCAGGAAAGCAGACTATATTAGTCAGAGTTCTATAGAGTAATAGAACTTTACAGAATGGATATATATATATATATATATATATATATATATATATATATATCATGACTCCTTTGGGGGTCAAACGACCCCTTTACAGGGGTTGCCTAAGACCATCAGAAAACACAGATATTTATATTACAATTCATAACAGTAACAAAATTACAGTTATGAAGCAACAATGAAAATTATCTAATGGCTGGCGGTCACTACTATATGAGGAACTCTATTAAAGAGTCACAGCATTAGGAAGGTTGAGAAGCGCTGTTATATAGGTTGGCAGCAGAAGGTGTGGTGCAGATTAGAGGGGTCTTGCCACTTCAAAATATTTGAATTAAAGGTTTGTCTTCCCCTTTGAAGATACAGTTTAGAAGTGGACATTCTAACTTCCAATTATTTAATTAAGAAAAAAAAAAACTACCTCACAGGTCTTTCCCACCATTTTGAGGTTTTAGTTAATTCCAGAGGTAGTTGAAAACCAAGATTAGCCAGCACACACAGGTATATTATGACAAGTACCGTTTAATTCGACTCCTTTGATGTACATTCCTGCTGTTTCATTGTCTGTTCCTCAGCTTGTATGCCTTAGTTTGAATTTAGAATGCCTCAAAAGAACACTATTGGTGAAGAAGTGGAGCCTTTAAAAGATTGGGCCCTCTTCCCCTTTCTGAACAAAACAGGAAGTGTGGGTGTGGGAGGGCAGTGGGCAGCAAGCATGGGTAGGGGTTACAGGAGGAGAGGACAGAGGGGAAACTACAGTTGGGATATAAAGTAAATCAAAAGATTTAACTAATTAAAAAAAGATTAGGCCTCGCTGGAGATCTTTCAGGCACTGAGGGCTTACATTTGAAAAGAATATTACAATAAGGAAAACAGATCCTTCCTGTCTCTTCTTTTCTGTATCTGACTGGCCATGAGGTGAATGAGTCTCTTCTGTCACTTGTTTTATCATGAGGGATTGTGTCACCACAGGCCTAAATCATTAGATTCAACTGATCATGAACTAAATACCACACAAACTGTGGTCCAAGATAAATGTTTTCTTTGGTATTTTTTATTAAGAATAAATAAATAAATTTGAAAATTAATGAAGAAAATATTGGGGAAATATATTTGCACATAAATCAACAACTCATGAAGAATATAGGTATTAAAGATATTTATAAGATAATTAACTATTAGATAGCAAATTACCACACTTAGTGGCTCAATAAATATTTTTTCCTTAGCTTATTATTTTCTTCTCACATCTCATAAGGCTGAAATTAAGATGTAAGTGAGACTACGTTTGTGGTACTTTGAATGCAATTGGACCCCATAAGCTCATAGAAAATGCCACTATTAGGACATGTGTCCTTGTGGAAGTAGGTATAGCCTTGTTGGAGGAAGTGTGTCGCTATGGGGACAGGTGTTGAGGTCTCTTATGTTCAAGTTTCCCTCAGTGTGACTTTCGGAGCATTTCCTGTTACCTGCAAGATATAGGAATCTTGGCTACTTCACCAGCACCATGTCTTCCTGCACACCACCATGCTCCCCACTCTGGTGATATCTTGATTTTACAAATAAAGCCTGTGTGAAGGTCAGAGAATGGCGCTTGCCACTAGCAAACCATAGCCAGCTGTCTCTGCCATTTCTCACATTTTTTTGAAGTTGCTTGCTCAAACTTCCTGTTTACTCAGTTAATATTTCCTTCTCAAGTCTCTGAGGGAGTTGAAGACTAGATAGTATAATTATAGTTTTCCTTGTTTACCAGAATCAGTAAAGAAACTCACTGAAGATGTGTTAAGTGTAATAGGTTTGAAAGACATTAAAAGATAATTTGATAATGCAAATTAGAATAAAAAGTAAATTAGGTACAAGACTTGGACTCATCAAAAATAGATAATGGAATATTTTCTTTGAATTTGTCTAATGCTAATGGACTAGACATTGTTATGTATTTACTGCCTATATATACTTGTATACTTATTGTTCTTATTGTATATCATTTTTCTTATATTAACAATAACCTTTTTTAAAATGTGAGACAAAAAGGGGATATATGGTGATATCTTGCTTGTACAAATAAAACCTGTATGAATGTCAGAGAAGGGAGCTTGCCACTAGCTAACCATAGAGATCTGGAGGTCTGTACAGACAGACAGGAAGTGAGTTAGCTGGACAGAAACAGGATATAAGCAGGGAGACACAGGAACTCACTCTCTTGTCTGCTGAGATGCTAAGGAGGTAAGGTGTGGCAGAGACCCAAAACAATGTGAAGAGAGTGAGAGGTTTTGGAGGACTCAGTCCTAAATAGTAAGTCTTCATAAAACCCATCCTCTGAGGGCTCAGGAAGCTATGCAAAAGAGAAAGCAGAAAGACTGTAAGAGCCAGAGGGAATGGGTGACTCTCAGGAAAACAGTGTCTTCCAGACACAAAATGGCTGATGTGCACATGAACTCATAGAGACTGTGGCAGGAATGCACAAGGCCTATACAGGTTCAAGCCTGATTCATCCCCAGCACACAGTGGGGAAAGTGGGCAACAGGTTAGAAGCTATCTGCAACTGACATCCACTTGCAAAGGAAAAATTAGTTTTCTGCTATGGAGTTTCACTAGGTATATTTACCACACTAAATGCTAGGAGCCATGCTCAGAAGTAGATAACCAACACAACAAACTCAATCATAATTTTTGAACTTTTTGTCTCATCTTGTTATGGGGGGACACTTTTTTGTATTTTTATGGATTTTTGTGTGCCTATGTCCATGCTTGTATTTAATTTGTTTTTTCTTTGTTTTGTTTTCTTTTAATTTCTGTGTATTTGGGTTATTTTGTTTGCCCACAATAATATAAGGGAGTAAGGTTGATCCTTATCTATTTGCTGTATCAGAGGGATGAAGACGCCTTCAAACCCACCATGGAACCATCCTTGTGTTGCATGTATTCTTAGCTTTCTACAGCTTCTTCTGTGCATATTCTTTAGCGTCTTCAGATGAGCACACTTGTTCTTTCATGTTTTTGATAACTTTGTCTCACTGCTTAAGTGGCATAGTCACTTGATTGCACAAATGTTTTTCATCCACCTACTGCATTTCACACCACTAGTGTCAGTTATATTAATAATTATGGCATGTCCACTGACCTCTCCCAACATTCGCCTACCATACTGTTTTTCTGATATTCAAGGAAGGTTATTGTTCCTTAAAAGATAAGAAACACATTTTTTGAGTCGTTAAACTTTGAACATGCCGTGGCTTTTCACCTATAAGTACATACTTTGGAGTCTGAGTCCCTCTTATGGTGAAGAAGGAGCTGATGGGCATTTAAAAAGTTGTGGTTAGTAGGCAGCCATTAGGTGAGAGGGAATATACTTTGAAAGGATTCAATAGTTCATGTGGGAGAGGGTCCCTGGCAGTTCTTGGAGAGGATTCTTATAAGAACCTAAGCCTGACCCCATCAAACTGGCCCTAGCTTCCTGTTTGATCTATGTTCACTTTTTTTTGCAACCCACTCCTACCACTGCCATTCATCCACACAACAGGCATAGCTGTGCCAATGAAGGCATCATGCTTCTGGAAGTTAACAATGGGATACTTTGTATTTTAATTACTATATCTTGGGTTAGCACTGAGATAAAATCTGTCTAATAACTATATGGAGTATCTGTGATATGTGTAGGCAAGAAGTGCATACAAAGAATCAGGGATTGTACTAACAATCCTCCAAATCCTAGCCAGAGTGCCTCTGTCTTTTAGCAAGCAGTCATTTAGCTGCTCTACTTGGCAGACTGAGACCAGCAGAGTCCCTGATAAGGCCAAGGACAAAGTATATAGAAACACAACTTTCCCAGAGTTTATTTCTCTCTTACAATGTTTAAAGCTATAGTCATCTCTATTGAACCCAGATTTACACCAATTCTATTGTAAACCCAGAACCACATAAACTGGAAGCTTTGTAGGTTTAGGGTATATTAGTTATATACCCCCTGCTATGGGAGATCGTTGATAGCCGTCTGTCCAAGGGAACTTTCCCAAATAAAGAAGGATTTAAAATGAGAAAAAGGAATAAGTCACAAGATGGTATATGCATAATGATTGGAGGTTATGATATGCCAAATAAGAC
Organism: Cricetulus griseus; assembly: GCF_003668045.3. NCBI lineage: Eukaryota > Metazoa > Chordata > Mammalia > Rodentia > Cricetidae > Cricetulus > Cricetulus griseus. Next base: position 44,831,489 of record NC_048604.1, on the reverse strand, counting down.
AGTTTTTATCATGTTGTTATCCCCAACATTACTTTTCTGACTGAAAAAGTAGTATAAGTAATGGAATTATACCATGCTGTTTTGTACCTTTTCTAATGCTTTTTTTTAGCATTCCTTTACCTTCTAAGCCCAAGGACCAAGCCACATTCAAATGGAATAGGTCGCAATAAACCTTTAGAATACATCCCCAAGGTTACCCATACAATCCTACTATTTTCCATGGGTTATTGCCACAGAAGCTTGTTTTGTTTTCCTGCCCACCCACTGTAAAAACTGGTCTAAAATACAGTGATATCATGCCCCTTGCAGGTGTCTACCATGTTTAGAAAAATATCTGGAAGATATGTAAGTACACCTAAAAGTTAAGAGTCAGACACAGGCAAAATATTTTCATTGGATAAAACCTTAAAAAAAAAACACTGAATTTTCTCAGTAGCTCTGCCAATAAATATAAAGAATCTATAGCTATTTAGGACACCCATGGTATTTGTGAATTTTATACCCGACTCTGTTCAAATTGCCCATCCCTTATATAGCTTTGTGGGGGTGGCTTGTGGACCTGGACAAGAACCTTCTGATGTAACTAAGATTCTTATGAGGCAGGTCAAGAACTGTGTGCTCCAGTCCACCAGTTCCTGTTCATTTTGGAAGTTAGTAGGATCTCTGACAGATACAGCTATGAGCTGTAGCAACAACAACCTGAACAGACGCTAAGGAAGCAGAAGCTTAGAGCAACAATTGCTAGCCATATTTAAATCCCTGAACCTGGAGCAGGTAAAACCCATCTCTGTTCAGCAATAATGACAGAATATCCAATAAAGGGATGAACTGAAGGTCTTCTAACTAAATCCCTTTCTGGAGTGGCATAAACTCAGACCCTTCAAAGGTAGCACAAGCACTTAAAACAAGAGATAAGTAGATCAAAATGATGGCACTTTGTAGGGGTTGAAGAAATGTTTACCAAGGCCATAAGCCATTAAACTGAAAAAAAAAAAAAGCCTTGGTGATGGGCAGACTACATCCCTGTGATTTGTTCGATACAGAGGCAATTGAGGTGATGCCCTCAACACTGTATAAAACAGTAGTTCTCAACTTCCTAATGCTGTGACCCTTTAATACAGTTTGTCACATTGTGGGGACCTCCAACCACAAAATTATTTCATTGCTACTTCATAACTATAAGTTTGCTACTGTTGTGAATTGTAATGTAAATATCAGATATTCAGGATATCTGATATGTGACTTCTGTGAAAGTGTCATTTGACCCCTCCCGTAGGTGGGTCCTGGCCCACAAGTTGAGAACCACTGGTGTAAGTTATTGCCACTTTAGTTAGTTTCACAGCTGAACTGAATGATAGTCTCTGTTGCTGAGGAAATCATATGCTTTGATTGCAGAACATGGGAAAATTAATCTGAGACTGAACTGGAAGTTCCCACCATTGTGGCCAGGATTTTCAGTGCCAAAGGTCACTGGATACCTGACTTCTTGGGGTAAATTGTTACCAAGGGCCCTGCTCATCCTTGAGCCTGTTTGTTACATTTAGGGTACACTCTGTGGAACTGGACCTCCAATGCAACAGTTACAGAATTAGTATGGGTGCTGTAAACCACACTGTGATTGGATATTATGCCTGCTCCACAGGAGATCCAGGTTTGATACTGTGTATAAAGGGCAAAAACATTGTGGCTGGGGAAGATATTCAGAGGCCCTAAAGGCCTTATCTATGCTTCTTCAGTGTTGCAATCTGTGTGTGATATCCTGGGGGTGGACAGTAGACCCCAAGTTTGCCTATGTCCCTGTCCATGTTGCCACTGCCCACTGACCTTCAGGAATTCTGCGTGGGTCACTCCTTCTCTTCATGTATCACTGCACTCTGGGAAAAACTGGGGCAGAGAACTACAGACAGGGCACAGGGGCAGGGGTTGAGCTCTCAGTGAAATTTTGTGTCTGCCCTTAATCCAGGCCCTGTCCACCCCACTGCTTCCTTTGTTTCCTACCCCAGTCCCATGGGCCCCATCCTGCTTTTCTTTTTCTTTTTTACTTAAAAATTGGTGAGATTTTCTTTGAGAATTTCATGCATCAATACTGTGTTTCCATCATTTATACCCCTTGTTCTCCCTCCTCCGTCTCCTACTGTAACCCCTTCCCTCTCAATTTCATGGGCTCTTCTTTATTTCCTTTTTGCATTCATCAGTTCCAATTTGTGCTGACCATGTATTCGTCGATGTCGATGTGTTGCCTTCCAGTGGGCTATGATAGATTCACCACTGGCCACACCCTTAAAGAAAACTGACTTTCCCTCTCCTGACAACTATCAATTGCCAATAGCTTCTTGGGTTAAGGGTGGGGCTTCACTCCCACCCTTCTGCTCCATGCAGGGATTGGGTCTGGCTTGAGCTTGCAGGTCTTAGGTGTGTCATCACAACCACTGTGAGTTCACATGTGTAGTTGCCTTGTTCCATCTAGAAGACACACTTTCCTTGTACTTTCCACCCCCTCTGACTCTTCCACTACTCCTCTTCCACAATGATCTCCCAGCCTTGGGAGGAAGGCATATGCTACAGATGTACCAGCTTGGGCTGAACATTCTGAAGTCACTTATTTTCTGCACCTTGATCAGTTATACCTACAGCAATAGATATCCATTGACTTTTTTTTTTGCAAGGTTTTGAATGTTTTTTTGTTTGTTTGTTTTTCGAGACAGGGTTTCTCTGTGTAGCTTTGGAGCCTATCCTGGCACTCGCTCTGGAGACCAGGCTGGCCTCTAACTCACAGAGATCCGCCTGCCTCTGCCTCCCAAGTGCTGGGATTAAAGGCGTGCACCACCAACGCCCGGCTTGAATGTTATTTATACCTCCCCAAATTCCCTTCTCTACTTTGCTCCAAATCCCACCCCAGTCTAACTCTTCCTGTTCTACCATTCCCCTTCAAGCCTTTATACCACTAATTCTATCTCCACTCCCTGTAAGTGCTCCAACCCATTTCCCCTTACTAATTTCTTGATCTCTACAGGTAGCCCAAACAAAATGCACATATCTGAAGATTCAAATCTAACTCCACAAATGACAGAAAACATGCAACATTAGTCTTTCTGTGTCTTGGCTACCCTACTCAGAATGATTGCATTCAGTTCCATTCACTTATTCGCAAACTTCAGAATTTCAATTTTCTTAATAGCAGAACAATATTCCATTTTGTAAATTCACCACATTTTTATTATCAGTTCATCAGTTGGTGGGCATCTTGGTTGTTTCCAGTTTCTGGCTATTGTGAATAGAGCAACAATGAACATGGATGAGCAGGTATCCCTATGGTAGGATATGGAGTCCTTTGGTTATATGCCTAAAAGTCATATAGCTGGATCTTAAAGTAGATCTCAGCTTCCTGCAGAATGACCCCACGGATTTCTATAGTGGCTGCACCAGTTTGTACTCCCACCAGCAATGAATAAATGCTCCCCTTTTCTACATCCATGCCAACATTTGTTGTCTTTTTGTTTGTTTCCTTAATCTTAGTCATTCTGACTGGAGTAAGATAAAATCTCAAAGCAGCTTTAATCTGAATTTTCCTGCTGCTGGACTCAGCCCCCATCCACTTCTGTTGCTGGCCTGGGTTCCCATGTGCAGCAGTGACTGAACTGAAGAAATCTGGGACAGGCTTACCCCTCTTTAGGCTCACAGAAGTGCATTTGCCATTTGTGACTTTATGGTGACTGAGTGGAGCTTGTTTTGTTCCTGTGGTGAGAATCTCTGAAGAGCCATGTTCTAGTTTCATCTCTGCCGCCAAAATAAAATCCTATGATCAAAAGCAACATAGAGGAAGAAAGGGTATTTTTCAGGTAACAATCTAATATTGTGGTTAAGGTAAGGCAGTAACTTAAAGCATCACATCCACAGTGGAGATCCTTTGTTAGTTTGCTCTCTTAATACTTAGCTCGCTTTCTCTACTTTTCTACAGCCCAGGCCCCAGCCTGTGAAATGGTGCCACACACAAAGGGTTGGATCTTCCTACACCATTTCACAAACAAAACAATCCTCATGGGACAACCTGATCTAAACAATTTCTCTATTGATACACTCCTTACATATGATTCTTGCGAAGAATGGTGCCTGCTTTGGTTTTGAGTGGTCCATGTGAGCACTGTGTCATCAAAGAGCTTTCTGCTCAAATCCTGCCCAGCTGCCTCAAATCCCTCTACCACAGAGAGACCAAGAAGTTGTAGGTGTGATGGATTAGGGAGTTGAGCTCCTCAAAAGGAGGAAGAGAAGGCATCCTACCCACGGATGTTTTGTGGATTGTACCTATTAGTATTCTGTGAGAATCCTTCTTAGATATTCATTATCACTGGAGGTGACATTCTAACCAGAGTGTACCAAGCAATCATTCTTCTAAACCAGTGCTGGCTTGCTACAAAGTGTGGCAATCATGCCTGGCAGGAATCTGAGCTGCCGTTTGGAGGGATGGTACTGCAAGATACTTGATTCTCAGCCTCTTAGCTCCTTGCTTCACATGGTCCCCCACCCCCACCCCCGATGAGTTCATTCATTTGCCACTAAATGTCAATGACTAACACATTAACCTGCATCCCTATACTTTTCTCCACCACCCCAGGCCTGCCTTGACCCTCATCTATTGAGCATCACTACATGAGTGATCCTTTCATACTCCAAAGAGTTAACCTGTAATTTTGAAAAAAATATAAATGATCACACTCAAATCTTCAGTAATATGTGTTGAAAAATACAATGTAAGAAAAACTTCTTATGTGTACTAAAGTAGGCTGGTAAGAAAATATTTATTACACTACTGCATGAAATAGAGGACAAAATTATCCAAATTGCATTGATTCAAAATAAATATGTGTGACAAAAGATGACAAAAACATTTATGCTTCTTGGGGAAAACCTTGTAGTGCTATTTTGCATGGAAACTGGGTACAGTTAAAGTAGGAGCTGTGACAGAAAATATTTCTTTACTATGTGTTTTTGCAGAGCTGGAATTGAAATGTGGAGCCTTCTACAGCCAATCACTTAGTGACAGTCTCACCCCAGATACCATTTTAAAATCTTTTCATTTATTTTGTGAGAGTATAATATAATTACATCATTTATTCCCTCCTTTTCCTCACTCCAAACCCTTCAATATACACTTATTTGCTTTCTTACAAATTCATGGCCTCTTTTGTGGTCAGCCCTGAAAACATATACATACAAGTAACATTATTCAAACTGAGTAGGTTGTATGTATATAATTAGGAGAAAGAGAGACAAAGAGAGAGATCTCTTCTCTTGTGGAAAAATCATCAGTAGTCTGTGAAGACTTCTATTAATCATTGTCATGGCATGAATCATGGCAGCATGCAGGCAGACATGGTGCTGGAGAAGGAGCTGAGAATTGTACATCCAGATACTCAGGCAGGAAGAAAAGAGAGTGACACTGGGTGTGGCTTGGGCTTCTGAAACCTCAAAGCCCACTCCCTGTGACACACTTCATCCAACAAGGCCACACCTACTCCAAAAGTCCACACCTCCAATAATGCCATCTCCTTATGAGCCTTTGGGGTCCATTTTCATTCAAACCACCACACACCCCAAAGAGGATGGTCAGAAGAAGAGCAGGTAAATTCTACACAGTGGGGCAACAAGATGGCCATGCATGAACAACCCATGCCTTAAATGACTGAAACCTTGAGCTGTGGCTAAATGACAACTTGCATACATATATTCTGTTTCTAACTCTTAACAGTATTTACATCTGTAGTTCTCTACAAAACAACTACTTAATCATATAATTTCGGGGGGGGGGAAGAATGTTAGTAAGTCTTTAAAAGGAGTGAAATCTATTTTTTTTTTACTAAGTTAAATCTTATTATTGAAAAAAGAAACTCCTTTAAGTGACAGTAACTTGTTCATAAAATATAGTGGCTCTTTATAGGCATGAGCTTTGTAAGTAGGTTGTTCCCACACTGTAAGATCTCTGTGCCTTAAAAATGGAGACTTACTTGGTGAGATAAGGGATACAAAGGAGAGACTCTAGAAAACTCTCTAAGAACTGATCCTTCTAACCATACAGGTACACTTAATAAAGTACTCCATTTGATCCTTTCATGTCTTTTCTTCCATGCAGTGAACAGTGTTGACTTTGGCTTAAACAAAGCCAAGGGAATCCCAGGGCTAGGGTTTCATGTTTCTGTAAGTTTGTTCAGGAGGAGAAAGAGCAGAATATCAGGACAGAGGAAAGATTAATAAACTGGATGTAGAACAGAAGAGGAGGCATTGTAGCTCAGAAGGTATGAGAAAATGAGGAAATTTTAGTATGAGACTTTCCTTATTCCCAAATAGCATGACTTTGAGCCAGTATGATACCCGGTTACTCTTACTGTCATTTCACATCAACTAGCTATGGTGCTTCCTCCAATTCTTTGGAAAGAATACTAAATTCCTATTAATGATCTGCACGGAGAGTGGATCAAGCCCATGAAGGAAGCACTAGGAGTCCCTTAGCACAGATCCAGCCTGCCTTTGCTTGTGAAGACAGCTGAAAGGAAGAGAATTCAGCAGAGAGACTGCAGCCTTAGTCTCATGGGTTCATGCCAAAGCACAGCTCTTAATCTAAAAGTAAGAGAGACACTCTATAGATAGGAACTGGGAGGCAGAGAAATAGAAGCACAAAGTGCTTAAGCTTGCGGTGGAATGAGGTCTGTGAGAAAGAAGGATGTAAAGAAGAAAAGCAGGCTGGGAGAGAACAAAGAAGACCTTCAGGGCAAATGGTATCTTACGAGGAGTGGGCAAGTCATGGCTTGGAGGCAATGATAGAGAAAGGACAGAATGGCAGCCTGGGCTATGCCAGAAATGGTGGCAGTGGGACATACACCCTCCACTTCTAAAGGAAAAACTCATGGGTGCTCTCAGAACAGCCCAAGTTCCTGTGGTTGAGGGCATGAGGAGAGCCTTCTGGGCTTTTGCTTCTCGGCCATGGGATTTCAATCCCAGAGAACACCAAGGGAATAGCTGAGAGAGGGGGTATCAAAGGGTAGCTTAGCATAGAAAGGGAGTCAGATGCATGGTGCAGCATGGATATGAGCAGACACATGACTAGACAGGATTAATTTTCTGTGGAGACATAAGAGAACAAAAACAAAAGGCTTGGTAGTTTCTAAATTGAGCTCTGGAATAAAGACACATCCGTGCTGATGCAGTTATAGAAACCAAGAAGGAAGCCAAATGGCATTTGCCATTTGTGGCAGTCAGTTGTCTGTGGTATTTGCTTGGGGTTTACAATGGGATTTTAATATCATGTTGCTTTTGGTCTCTAGCACGGGCTAAAAGGTTAACAGGGAGACATGGCAGATGTCATTAAAAATAACTTCACTAAGTTGGAAACCAAGAAAAATCAAATAACAATGTAATTTCCCCTTTTTTATCTTTAATGGCAAAGACATTTTTTCTCAATGCAATACATAATGTTGAGTCTGTGAGAGAAAAACAATTTTTATTGTTGCTAAGAAAAATATAACTGAGGATATTTTGTGGGCAATAGATACCAAAGCTGTGAATATTGCATAAATTGTGATACAGCAATCTGTTTCCTGAGTAAATAAAAATAGATCCCAATAAAGATGGAATTAAAAATTTATAGCAGAAATACAAATGCCTTAAGGAATACTGATACTTGAACAATTATAAATTTTTCTGTAATGCTATGCAACTTTTGACAATAATGACAAGGAAGTATGTTTAATTACATGAAAGAAGCTAGCAAAGCACTTAGAACTTTGTACATGGATGACAGTGATTTTGTAATCATTATGTAGAAAACCAAAAACAAAAGTGTGTTGAAATATTATTTACAGTGATTTCACATGATAGGATTATGCTTCATTTTCATATTTTTATTTTGTGATATATATTCTTACCTTTCAGATTTCGAATGTGAAATTAGAATCTTACTTTGTTAGTATATAAACATTATACAAAATAACTAGTTTCATTACAACAGGAATATCTATTACATGAAGGTAATCTCAAAGGTGATAAATGATAATGTGTGCAAACCAATTCAGCAGATAGAATAAGAAAAATGCCATTTTTCTCATTTCACATGAAGAGCTGCCAGAAACTTAGCCTTCTTGAGAAGTACCTTGTGGTTTCTTTTTTATGGAAGAAAATGAGGTCCAAAGCAGCTAAATGCCTTGTGTGATAAAACAATTGCTAGTTAACAACACTGTGGAGTCAGATGATGAGGCCTTCTTTCCACCAAGCATTAGCTTCTAGAAAGGGGGAGTATGGGTGAACTATGTTAAATGGCAGGATTCAGAAAGCATAGGCTGCACAGCTGGTTCAGTGTGTAGAGTGCTTGTGGTGGAAGCATGTGGGCCTGGGGCCAGATCCCCAGAAAGCACATAAAAGCTAAGCATGGCAGTGTGTGCCTGCATCCCCAGCACTGACAGAGATGGCTGGATCCTGGGACCCACTTGCCAGGCGGTCTAGCAAAAATGGAGAACTGCAGATTCAGGAAAAGACCTTGTCCCAAAAAGTAAGGTGAAGAAGTAATCAGAGAAGGCATCCCAGGGCCAACCTCTAGCCTCCACACAGGAGATACACACACACACACACACACACACACACACACACACACACACACACACACACACACCACACACACACATACACACACACACACGAACACGCACATGCACACGCACGCACACATGCACCCACGCCCACATAAAAAAAGCAGTCCTCTGACACTTGCCCTGAATTTCCAGACAGGAACATGCAGTAGAGACCATACCCTCTAGAGTTGCCAGGCTGCCAATTCAGCAGAGGTAAATAGCTTCTTGGAGGGCTTGGTGATGCATACTTTTAATCCTAGCACACAGCAGGGCAGAGGCAGGTGACTTTTGTGAGTTCATGAGGCCAAGCTGGTGTATATAGAGCATTCCAAGCAAACAAGGGTGACATAATGAAGCCCTGTCTCCAAAACAAAACTAAGCTTCTTACCACTGCTGCTCCAATCAAATGTCAGGTTGAAGAGATTTTCTCATATTGTGTGCCTACTTCAGTTATTTCTGCCTCTGTCTCTATGAGATGCAAAGAATCTGAGCGATCCTAGTTAGATTTCATTGCTTTTTTTTAGTCTGTATTGATTTTTGTTTTCTCTTTGGCTTCTGTCCTTTCCCTGCCCTCTGCACCCCCTCACATGGATGTTCTCACTCTCCTCTTCCTCTTCCTCCCCCCTTGCTCATTTTCCATCTCCTTCTCCCCTTTGCTCTGTAGATAACCTGGTACTTAGAGTAGACACTACGTTTTCTGGGACTGCTGTAAGCATTTACTCCCAATTTTCTGAAGTTGCTCTCATTCTGCAATGGGTGCAGAACATTCCTTAGTAGAGGCTGAGCCCTGCAAGACTTTGGACTCCTACTTTCCTCCCCACTGTGTAAGGATTCATTTCTTGGCTACTGAAGATAGTGTTTATCTGTCATCATCCACCCAACAGGATAACTGTTCTCCAGCTATTCCTTGTTACTTCCGCAGAGACTGAAATACCCAATGAGTGTCTGTGCCTGACATATCCTGAATCTTTTCACTGTTTTATGGAATCAAAACTATGACACTAAGTCATAGAGTTCTGTTCCCTAAAAGCTTCACAGTCAATACCTTCATCCTTCCAGCAAAGATTTATCCAGAGGAGCTGGGAAATGGCAAGACCAAAAAAGGAAGCTACCTCTACGACATCTGGAGAACTATCTATCTTAGTAGTAACAATGATGTTTTACTGTTTTATGATAAAATAAACATTTATTACATTAGGTCAATGGGAAATTGGATTTGTATTAACTTATCCTGACAGACAGAGAAGGACACATTTTGCTTCCTCACTGGTAGCGGTTTCAAAACATAGCACAATAGAGTAGAGCTGGCCCTGATGATATGAACGCAGGAGACCCAGTCCTGCCCCTTGGTCCTTGCTGCATAGGATGAACTAGCCTGGGCAACGCCAGAGAGCTCGCCCTGGTGGTGAGGATAGGGGAGAGCTGGCAGGCTGACTAACCCTGCAACTACCCAGCCCAGAACCAGGGTTATCCCACCCCATCTATGAACTGCTAGAGCATGTGAAGGGGCCCGCCCTGCAGACCCAATGCTGCAGGATCTCCATGACACAGGGCAACAACAGAAAAACCAAAAGGAATCCAAGTGAGGACCCAGCATCCATAGCGTAGCAGAAGCCTGAGGCCTCAAATCAGACCAACAACTTTTTGCAAATAAAGATATATGGACTAAGTGTCCTTCTGTGTATCACACTGCAGGTTCCACCACAAGATTTTTCTTCAATTTTTCATCATCTTTTTTCTTTTATCTTAAATTTTATTATATTTCTTTTGGTGGAGAGGGTCCAAGGGCAGAGGGCACATGCAAAGGGACCCAGAGATAACTGGACGGACATACGTGTTGTAAACCCACAAAGAATAAATACAAAGTTTATTAAATGCTGCATTGTAACTGTATAAAAACACTGGATTGTTTCAACGCCAGGGAGAAGCATTTTCAAAGAAATGCTAAAAACTGGATTGTTATCTACTATCTGCGATATTCACTTAAGTGAAGAAAAGCTAGTGATTTCATTGAGCACTTCATAAAACATATTTTTAATCTGTCAAAGCACAAGCACTTGTGAGTTACTGGTGCATCAGGCAAATAGTAAATGGAAAAGAGTAGCTTCGGTGGAGTTCTTTGCTATAGTTCTAAGAGTAGAAAACTGTGGACAAGAGGGCAGGTGTAGTTTGTGGACTACATTAATGTATCAGAAGGCACCATTCTATGAGTAAGAGACACCTTTGACTCACGAGGAAGGCATTGGTCCATCGAGAACATGATTTCCCTCTACAACATCATTTTCTCTAGTTTTTAAACAGTTGCAGTCAAATCAGTAGAAATTTCATAAAATAAAAAAATTACAGAATATGATTGTGAGCAGATTGACACAAGTATTTTGGATATACGGGTCTGTGGGGAAGGCATTCACTGTATTCAGTTTCCAGGAGGAACAAAATGGATGAAAGCAATATTTTTTCAGTCTGAGTGCACATATCCACCTGTGGGGAGGGTGTGATGGTGTCTGCTCTAGCCTTACACAGTCCCAGGTGCAGCTTTTACCTCACAACATGGAGTACTCGGATTGATCGGTTTAAGATAGATATCCCAGAAATGGATGAACAGAGAGCAACCACATCTACTGATTAAAACACTCATAAAACTCAGACGGATACCACCCCTTTAAGTTCCTAGTGATGTCTCACTCTCCAGACCACACAGTAAGGGGTTCACACCCTCTCGGAGGGAAAATCCTGACTCTGGTCACTAGGAGGCACCACAGCTGTTTCCTTTTGAGTTGTTCCCAGTTAAATCTCTTAAATGTTCCCTGTAACAGCGGTTCTGTGTGACAAATCTCCAGGCAGATTCAGACAGTTCTGTTTGCTGTTGACCCCAAGTCTGCTTTCGATTCTGTGGTTCATCTTTTTTCTTCCTCGCTGCAGATGAAGCTCTAACCACCACAGAGATTTCTTTCTGGGAGTACAGTGTGGGGTCTCCAACATCCCATCCCTTTATAGGCTTCTCCAAACTTGTTCAGTAGCTTGCGTCCCTTCCTCTCCTGTTCGCTCTACACACAGCTCCCAGGTACTGAGCCAGCATCTCCATCTGCTTCCCCTCAAACCCTGCCTTCCGTGGCACAAGCTGGCGAATCCCAGTGAACTCCACAAGTGCCTGGCGTTCTGTAATACGGACACTCAGAGTACAGGTCTCTAGCATATGCTCTGGACTAAAGCGTGGATATTTCCCAGAGACCTTTTTATTGAATCTTTGTTGTCAAGACAACACTCTGGGAGGTGGTAAGACTTTTGATAGTCAAGGCTTTGTGGGAGGTCCTATGCCGCCAGAGCTCTGCCTCTGAAGGGCTGGAAATAGGGAACCCAGGCCTGACTCTTTTAGCCTATGCTTCGCAACCATGGGAGGGCTGGCATTGCTCTACCATGTACTCAAACCAAATGATGCTGCTTAACCACAGGTCAGAAGCAACAGAGCCAAACAGTCCAGGCCTGGAGGTTTCGACACTACTAGAAAACGGTACTTTTGTCTCTATAAGCCGATAGTACTAGATGTTCACTACTGTACTGGACACCTGACAGATATATTCTCCCCTTACATCTGTCATGACTTTCAGAAAAATTAAATTCTGTACTTACCGTCATAAACGGAATGTTGTGAAACAGTGTCTCACTGTGCCCTCAATGGCCTGGCACTGTCTCTAGATACCAGGCTGGCCTGGGATTCACAGATATCTGCCTACTCATGTACCCTGGGTGTTGCAATCAAAAGTGTGCAGCACGATGCTTGGTTAAACTGGATTTTAAAGGCATTATATGTTCATTTTGTGGTGTGGAGAAAATTTCTAGCTAAGCAACATCTCTGCTAATGAGTTACTGCCACCGCAGAGTCTTTCAGTTGTGGTTGTTTGCTGTCTCCATGCCAGACAAGAATTCTACCAGGGAATACATCGCCAGCTCCAAGATTTTTCTTTAGATCTTGGTGGACAGTTAACTTATTTTATCTTAATGCCACCTTGTGGCAAATCAATGAAGTGAAACTGAAAGAGCAGAAATACTGGAAAGAGGGGCCTAGGTTCAAAACTTGGAGAAAGGGTTATTGGTGGCCACTAGGGAAAAATTAAGATCATTTACTGTGTCAAATAGAAAGTTCTACATCATCTGAAGTGAAATATTTTCTGTCATTTCTCTGTTCTAAGACTTCTAGATAGAGATCTGTACAAACAAAAGTGGATTTGTGTCATTTTTGACTTGTTGATATAAAATCACAGCATTGATATTAAAGGGAGTAAGAGATAGTTTGTTTTGGAAACATTGTAAGTGACCATGGCTGTAAAACACAGATTTAGGTTGCCCCAAATCCCATGTTTTAACAAAGAAACTGCTTCGTGTTCAATTGGCACACACACACACACACACACACACACACACACACACAGAGAGAGAGACAGAGACAGAGACAGAGACAGAGATAATCCAAAGCAAAGTTAAACTGCATTGGTAGGCACAGCAGAGAAGGAGCTACATCGAGATCTGAGAAGCACTTTTATAGGCCCAGAACATTGTCTGATGACATTTTTAGCTCTTGGATTGGTGGAACCTAGTGCTCTGCTAAGTTGATAGCTTCTAAGTGGCTTTCATTTATGGTCACAAGATGATAGTTCTAAGTTATCAGCTTCTAAGAGGCTTGTCTTCCAAGAGGTGTAAGTTCAGATACAGAGTGGGCCATGGAATGGGTGTCCCTGAAGGCTCACAGTAGTCCAGGATAAAGTAAATAGGCTCAGAAGCTACCAAATTCCATTGTCTGCAGACTTCTGAAATGCCCACCATTCTTCAGTTTCTGCAGTCAAGGAGGCTCCTTCCAGTAGCCATGTGTTCATCGCCAGACACAGCTTCTTAGCAGGGATTTTATCTCTCAGTCTCAGTAGCAAGCCGTGATTGCTCTTTCCAGGACCATGTTAAATTTTAATGAAATTTCACTGTGACTTTTATGTCAACAGTGGTCCATGAATGGGATACGTTAAAATCTATCTCACCAGCCATGGAGTGATGGCAATTTTCCATTGCCATACTTACTGTTGCCTACAATGCTACATCTTATAAACACTTGTTTACAAGGGGATCTTCAAGGTGGTCTTTCATAATCATAAAATCTCTATTTTAGAATAATACTTTACATTGGAGAGCCCATTGACAAATTATATTCCTGACAGCACAGAGTGGAAGTGCCTGCTTTCAGACACATTGGAAATTATATGAAGCGCTGCTACTTTGACCAGCTACAATCATCTTCCATTAGTTTTTATACTAATGTACTTTCAAACCTTCCACAGAATTCTGTCCCATGGATGGGGAAATCAATATTCACAACACCATGTTATTTAGAATATTCTAACAGTCCCAACTCTCTGGAGCATGAGGCTAGCACACTTTTCACATCCTTAGACTCCTTTAGAGCCCAGTTCACCTGTTACTGGAACCTGTGGAGATCCTTGTGTTGGATGCCAAGTGGTACCCAGGAAATTGGAATGGCCTATTTTCAGTCCTTACTCTTGTTAATAAATTAATTGATAGATGGAATGAGAAGGAAGCTCTAGGACAAATTTTACTCAGTTTTGAGAGAAAACTCCAGGGTCGGTAAGCGGGGTTCTTGGCAGCTGCCCAGAGGAGGAAGCTAGAGAGGAGGGAGAGAGAGAACCATATTGTTTGCAAGCAGTCATGTGGTAGAGAGGACAACTGCAGAGAAGCAGGGAGAAAGCCCAGCGCACAGGGAAAGTATGGCAGACTTTAGGGAGGGGCAGAGGCAGAAATCTGCAGATCTGCACATTCTGGTGGGTTCCTGCAGTGCTGTGGGAGAAAGCTTGGCAAGCTTCTGCATTGTTGAGGGTGGCCTTCCCAGAGGGACAAGAACATCGTCTCCTTGTGCAGATAACTGCTCCTCCCAGTTCCCTAGCACTGCTCCAGGAGAATCAACCTGCTTCAGGGGTTGTGGCTTCACCGATGACTGACAGACCAAGCTTAACTAACTCTGAGGATAGGATAGTATGTAACATTCATCCTTTAGAGCCGTTTACACTCTCATGTCCCAGCCAGCCACAGCCAGATGTGTATTGTATTCTTTCCCTCAGAAGGAAGGAGCTTTTCCTTAAAGAGCCTCAACAGAGTTCTGGTATGCATCCTGAATGGCCTCCAAGATTACTGTCACACAGGCCCCAAAGAGTCTCTAAAACAATGTAAGAGATGGGTTAATTGGGGAATAGACATATGCCAAGTTCATCGTGAAAACCCAGGTCCAATGACAAAGGTGTTCCCCAGCAGGGACTAGTGTCAGGACTGGAGTCTCAATCACTGCTTCCCATGTCCTTCAAGCAGGGGCTCTAATACGGGAGGACGGGGGTGGAGCTAGAGTTCCCTTCTGGTATCTGAGGCAGAAAGCCAAGGACAGTTCCTACTTCTGGCCATGGAAAGGAGTGGAACTTTTCCTTTTGGGGTTTCCTGTCTCTAAACTGCCTGATCAATTTCTGCGTTTGTCTGTCTTCAACAGCAGATTTCACATGGCTGTTTGCACTGGTTAACTCTGTCCTCTTTGAATCCATCACACTCTCTGGGAGAATTTCCTGTGCCTGATAGTAGAACCTGCCTGTATACAAGTGTGTAATATCAATTGTGTGATGTACAAAGAAGCATATTCCTGTTCACTTCGTTTTGACACATGGATACTAGGACAGGTCAAAAGTTTAGTTGGATGGACAGTGGTGGGCGTGGTGCTAGAATAGACCACGTCCATATTCCCTGTGTTCTCATCCTGCATTATAGCATGTAAAACACTGGCACTCAGAAACAGAATTATGACAAAGAAGTAACATAGAACGCGAGAGAAAATAAAGACTAAAATTTGATCAGTTAGAAGAAGCCCACAATTCATACATAGTTAGTCCCTAATGTTTCAGTGCTATGTTTGCCTGTTCTGTGCACTGCATATTTCCCTGTTGCCTGATCCAATTAAAAAGGGAAGCTGTAATATTGGTCCTGATGAATAAAGCTTTAAAAACCTTAGAAACTGAAACCATAGAAAATTATGTGATTCTGTGTCTTCAATGTGCACTTGTGGAGGCTTCTGCTACTTAGCTGAGGGCCTGTTTCTCTCACATTGCTTGATGGTTCATAGAACATTCCAAATAGAGCTGAGCTGCCATGTCACATTTGCAAAAGTCCTTAAGATTTCTTTTTTCCACATCAAGTTCTGCTTTTACCCAGCACTGTGTCTGAACACTGTATCTCCTGATTCTCTCAGACAATCTCGGGACTTGTTTAGCATCCAGCGAGTTCCCTGAAGTATGAGCCACACTGAAATGAAGACTGTTACCAAGGGAACAGGATGGAGCAGAGGGAGGGATCTGTCAAAGATGCTTCTGCAGATTCAAGAGCAGGTCCATCTCAGCATAGAGAGCTTCGCTGAGTCATTGAGTTACACAGCTACTGCAGGCACTGGGTCACCAGTGGCCCCTTATAGCAGACGATGGATGATCTTCTTTGAAAACACTACTTACCTGTGCATCTGCTCCAAACAGGGAGCAGGCTAAAGTCACTTTCAACTGTTTGTAGACACCAAAGGTCATTGTCAATCCATGATCAATGCCTCTGCTTCCAGCGCTTTCCATGTGTCATGGCCCAATTATTTGTTCCAGGATACATGGAATTTTAAATCCCAGGAGATACCCCCAGAGTTCCAATGTATCCTCATATTGCAATCCCACTGGAGGAAGGATTGCTAGCATCCGAGATAAAAACAGACTTGGTGGTAAAGGTGTGGGAGTAAGATCCATTATTTGCTTCTAATTGGGTGGGGGGACCTGGTGCTGCCATGATACAGTATTGTGACACTAGAGTACATACCCAAAGGACTCAGTGTCCAGCCGCACAGGTTCTTGCATGTCCATGTTCATCTCTGCTCTTTTCACAACAGCAAGAGAGTGTAACCAGTCTACATATGGACACCAAATACACAGATAGATAAGAAAAATATGCAACAAATACAGACTTGAATTTCATTTAGCCATAAAAATGACATCAAGACCTTTTTAAGAACCAGAATAAAATAGGAAATTACTAGGTGGAACAACATATCCCAGATTTAGAAAGAGAAATTCTGTTTTCTGTCATGTTTGGGTCTTAAATTTGAATTCTCTCTCTTTCCCAAATTCTGTGTGTGTGTGTGTGTGTGTGTGTGTGTGTGTGTAGGAGAGAGAAAGAGATAGAGAGATAGAGAGAGAGAGACAGAGAGACAGAGAGAGACAGAGAGAGACAGAGAGACAGAGAGAGACAGAGAGAGAGAGAGAGAGAGAGAGAGAGAGAGAGAGAGAGAGAGAGAGAGAGAGAGAGAGAGAGACTTGCACAGGCCATGAAAGTAGAAAGGGCACAACCATGGTAAAGATGTCTTAAGAGAGTGTTGAGGAGGAGATGAAAGAGGGAACTATAATACATGTGACATGAAGCCAAGGGCAGGCTATCAGAGAGAGAAAGGCACAAGCAGGAGTTGGGCAAGGGAATGGAGGGGCATTTCATGTGCTCCTATTTAAACCTAATTCTTACTGATTCTTTGGGAATGTCACATTGTGCACACCAGTCACACTCGCCCTCCAGTCCTTTATATCAGACCCAGACCCCACAGCAGCCCTCCAAAAGAACCCCCCAATGTTATTAAAAACAAACAAAAACCAACTTGCTCCTGTATCTTTCCTATCTCTCCAACACTTCCTCGTTCATCCTCGAGGCATTGGGAGCTCCTGTGTGTCACACAGTACAACATTTTGTCCAATCAGTCCCACCCACAGATGTTCATTTCAGTGAGTCACTGGTCTGGTTCAAGGCCAATGGCACATTATCATTAGTGAACCCTCACTGAAACTCCTCTCTGAAATCCTGCTGTTGCTCTGAGTCATGGACATCCTGTGGCTCTGATTCCAAGGGACCAGTCCCCACACCCTCATAGATGGGATAGATGTTAGGGTGGGCCAACTCAAGGCCTAGGATGTGGGTCTAGATGATATCAGAGTCAGTCAGTCCAGGTTTCTGGGACTGCCACCGTTAGGTGAGGGACATAGCAAATGCTCTCTATGGTGACGAGTCAGGCCTGTTCTCCCATGAGTGGTGAGACAAGCTCTCGTGCTGCAGTGTCCAGCCAGGCACAGAGCCAGCTATCCCAGGACCAGTTAAGGGTGGGGCCCACTCAGCATGGCCCTCGGATGGGACCCCCTAGGGTAACCCGGGCCATGGACATCAATACAGTCCCTAGCTGCAGCAGGACCAGGGACCCAGACATGGCCTTCAGCAGCACTCATGTTGGGACTTTACTATGGCCCCTGTAACATCATAGGCCACCCATATCAGTATGGCACTGGTGGCAACATGGCCCTCAGACACCAGCGTGGTCTCAGATGGCTGACCAGACTGCAGGCATCCACACAGCCCTCAGTGGTAACAGGAGACACATACATCAATACAGAACCTTGCTGCTGTAAGGCCACAACCTAGACATGGCTCTTGGAGGCAGCCTAGGCCAGGACTGCACCCTGGGCCTGAGTGACAAGCAGGACACCCACATCAGCAGCCCCTTCCTCTTGACTTTTGCTTCTTCCGTTCTGCCCCATTCCACAGCACATGAACAAATCTGCTTCTATTTCTCTCCCATTTCTCCACCATACATTTGTTTGCCTTAATGGCAGCTACGCACCAGGCGCTGCTAAGGCAGGCATGTGGATGTCTTCAGTCAGCCCAGAGTGTGGGGCCCCTGGCTAAGCTGTGCTGTCTTTCACCTGCCTGGACCAAGTGGCAACTGGGCCAGGAGAGGGCAGTGAGAAAAGAGATAGAGAGAGGAAGAAAAAGGAACAGGAGCTGTGAGGTCAGGAGTGAGCCAGGAGACAAATAGACAGGTGTGGCCAAAATGGCCAGGTTATATATGAACCGGAGAAGTTGGGGGCAGGGAAGCCCAGACCAGGAACTGGGTTGGAGAAGTTAGAGTAGGGGGTGGGCGGGTACCAGGAAGGATGATGACACTGGGACAGGTACAGACTGAGGGAAACTGACATCCAGAGTCCAATGTGTTAGGCAGATCAGTTAGCCATTTCTCCTGAGTTTGATACCTAACACACAGAGAAATATGTTTCTCTATACACACATTTAAATGTTTTGTTACATAGGTAGTAGATCCAAATATATCCTTTTGCGTAGTTGAGTTTCTATTGCTATGGAAAACACTAGATGAATGGGCTTATTTCTTTTCACAACTCTGAAGTCACCCTCCATCACTGATGGATGTCAGGGCAGGAGATGAAGCAGGACTGTAACCTGATGGAAGTCAGGGAAGGAACTCAAGTAGGGCAGGGACTCGAGCAGGGCAGGAACCCGGGAGCAGACCATGCAGGAAGCATGTTTATTAGATTACTCTTCCCGGCTTTTCATTGGGCTTTCTTATACCCCAGAGAACCACTTGCCCAGAGATGGCATCCTCCAGAGTGAGAAGGGTGCTCCTACATCAATCAGTAATCAAGAAAATGCCTCCACAGACTAGCCTACACTCAGATGGAGGAATTTTATCAACTGAAGTTCCAGTTTACAGACGAGTACAGCTCATGCCAAGATGACACACACAGAACTTACACTGAACATCTTTTCATTTAAAGTGATTTTTTTCTTACATTTTTAGTTGGGCTTGCACAATATAAACACACATGTGTCAGTCTGAAGGAAACTTTCAGGAGTTGGCCCTCTCTTTACAACATATGTGTTCAGGGATTGAACTCAGGTTATCAGGCTGGATGGCAGGTGACTTTACACATTGAGCTGGCCACTTTCTAATAGGTTTTAACAAGGTAAGAGTGCCTTCATTCATAAGACAGCATGGACCTTTTTGGTTTGTGAATGGATAGTAAAATCTATATTATGCATGGCAAATTAGATAATCAACTTATATTTTCATTTGATATAGATGATGTAGTCACCTGCCTTGTAAACCTAAAGTAACTTTGGATTTCATCTCAGCCTTAACTTCCAGAATTAACCTGAAATGCTGAGTCCTCAGTGTACCAACAGTGGCTCAAAGTGGTGATTTCTATATTCACACTTCAGTTGGGCCTGTCTCAGAGAAGGACCTTGGAAAAGGTGTGGTGGAAGATAGACTAGCAAGAATCCTAGAATCCCCCCATCATTTATATTGATTAAGTGTGCCAGGAAGGATTTGAATATGCCCAACAGAATGATTTCACACTGAGGTGAGCTTTAAAAGTGGGAGCTTCACATTTTTATTAATTTTTATTTTTCCATAATTAATTTTTAAGTTTTCCCTTGCAAGGGAGGGAGGCTACAAGGGTGAGGAGCAGAAATGGAAGGAATGGGCAGTGCGTGGGATTGAGGTGCATGTCGTGAAATTCCCAAAGGGTCAGTAAAAAAAAAAGCTGTATGGGGGGCTGGAGACATGCCTCAGAGGTGAAGATCACCCCCAGCCCTTCCACAGGACTGGAATTTGGTGCTCAACACGCACATGGGAGCTCACACCCATCTGCAACTCCACTTGTAGGGATCTGACTCCCTCTCCTGGCTTCTGAGGGCACTGGGGGCACATGGTGCATGAACATACATGTAGACAATCACCTATATATATGTAAATCAATAAATCTAGAAAATGCACAAAATGACGAGGCTGTGCATACATTAGTCAGTTATTATTTTTAGGGATTCTACAGACAAATTGTGTTTCATATTAGTGCCTCATCTTGATGGCCTAAGCGAAAGCTAATGCTAAGTCAGTGGTTCCATGTAATCACTGTGTGACGACCAATGTGAATTCTGTCCCAGAAAGACACCAGTGTGTAAGATTGCCCTTCTTGAGACTCTCAGGGAGTCTTGGAAGCAAGACGTGTGGTTTACCTCAGAGGCTGGGCTGACTAAACGTTATGTGCATTGCCCAGATGAGCTGTAGGCGATCATATCAAACCATGGTGTTTGTGTAGTCTCTGCTGTGATTCTCTGTGATATCCTGAGACCAGACTCCCCTGCCACTGTTGCTAACCTCTGCTCTCTAGAGTCACCCAGACTGTGCTGGAAAGAGCAGTTAGCTCTTCTCTTTGGTGTCCAGGGAATGCATATATGGATAAATCTCCAATAGGATTATTGTTCACCCATCAGCTCTGCAGCACACTTTAAACAAGTTAACAGACCCAGATTTATACACAAAAGTCACATTTAAAAAAGTAAAATTCATTCAGAGTGCACTCTGAAATAGTAAAAAGAGTCAGCAAGAGTTCTCCCAAAGGGCCACTAGAATCGCAAGGAGTTATTGTGTCTCATATCTTCACAAATTCTCTAAACCAAATGAACTCAAATTGACATATAAGTAAAAATGATCATTTTTATCCTACAATAAAGCAACACCCGAGGAGTGTTTATTCAAACATCAGACAGCAGAGATAAGATCAGCTGGCACATCAAAGTGACCCAAGATGAGAACAAACAGCTTTCATACTACAAACACTGAGTTAAAGATTAAACCACCTGCAGACAGATGCTGAACCATGCTATGGAGAAAAGCAAGCAAACGGAGCGTGTGGCCAAACAAAATCAGAACCATCCTGTCAAATAAACAGCCCATGGAAAAAGCCATCAAAAGCACAGGATTTGCACATGTCCCATCTTTACACATTGATGCCCTGAGCACAAAGCAAACCAGCTCCATATGGCATGAGAGTAGGGACTGGAGGTACAGCATTGAGATGAGTGATGGAAGAAGTCAATAGGCAGAGGAAGACTGAAAACGCTGCCTCATCTGTTCAACAAGAGGACCTTATGTGGGAAAAGCCCAAGAAATACAAACAAGAGAAGGCTGCTGTATTCACCACTGATACTATGTTTTAGGAAAACATAACTTTCCCCTACTCAGCACACATCCAACAGTGTTCCTTTTCTTGAAAAAGGTCTCTATTTCTATTTTTATTTCTAGCCAGGTGTCCCTATTCCAGAAAACCGAAGAACTGCATTGTGCTTCCCCACTGAGCCCAAATCAAAATCTCAGGAGCATGATCCTTTAGCTGTTCCTCCTGTTATATCTGCTTATTTTTGCTGTGGAAGAACAGGAGGGGTGAAGAGGGAGAGTGTGTGGCTGAAAGGGGACCAAAAGGGGTGAGAAACAAGGGAAAGAAAGGAGAGGAAAGGGAGGAAAAGGGAAAAGCAAAGAAAGGTGAATCTTGGCCTGCCATCCAAAGCAACTCCAGAAGGGAGGGCTACATCCAGTTCACAGAGAGCTTGAGAAACGTGACCCTCCCGGGCCAGGAACTTGTCCTCTACCTGCCAAGGTAACTCTGGAATTGTGGAAGCAGACTCTGCTTGGTTTCCAGGTTTCTGATTAAATCGGGCTGCCCTGGTTACTAAGTCATGTTTTTGCTTTCTGCTCCAGACGTGTCGCTCTCCCTGGAGTCCCATTGATTCACTTAGCAGATCCATCCCTCAGAAGTGGGACACATTCAGTATCCAAACCTTTAACAGATGGAACACACTTGGCCAGAGAGACTGGCTTATTTACCTCTTTGTATAAATGTTTGAAATAAAGGAGCCAGATGTATGTGATGAATATGTTTGACCAATTCAAATAAGTGCTAGGTATAGCCAGTAACTAGGAAGTAGTGGTCAGGGACCTAATAAAATCCCTACTGCCTTTCCAAACTGCCTGCAGATGGCTCCACAAATGTATACTTTGGCTGACGTTAATGCCTAGGAATGCAAAATCATTTGGGAACAGATTCCATCCTCAAACTGCTCCTGATATCAGTAGTATATTAGAAAACTGTCATAGGGAACTTGACTATCGTTTATGAAATCTAAATCATCCTGCTTTCTAGAACATGCAGTTAGGGACAGAAGAGAGGAGATAACATTAGGTTAAAGCTTCTAGAGAGGTCAGAAAACAAAAGGCATGCACACCTTTTTGAAGCCTGACTGAGAGACCTGGTATCTCCTGATGGCTTCTATTCCAGAGTAAATGCCCTGACAGTGTTGACTGGGACTCTCAGCATGAGGGCAATGCGATGTTAATTGTCAAATGGCAAACACCCTCCCAAGATTCTTTGCCTCCCCATGGCAATACAGAACAGGCTTTATTGTCTCCACAACTGAAAGACCTCCACATCAGAGCAGAAGCCTTCAGCTCTACTTGGCATCCAACTTGACAATCACTTTCAATGGGACAGAGCCTGGCATGAGTCAGGAAGTCACAGGTAGGATGTTTAGTTTTCTCCTAGATAACCAGGCCTCCTACTCTGCTCTTCACTCTCATTCTGGGCAACAGAGCCCCAACTCTTGTGAGGTAATGGACCTTGATAGATCTCCTCTGACCATACATTTTCCTGCACCTCCATAATGTCTGTGAATAACTTGCTCTTTGCTTATACTTATACTAGGTAGAGACTCCTGGAAAAATCAGGCCCCAATTATCTGCAACCCCTCATGAAATCCTACAATAATAGCTGTGATCACCTTTCCTGGAAGGAAAAACCAATCGTTCTATCCTTAGATGCCTGTCCATTAGGCCCCACGCATGGGCTTCTGAAATGCCAGGTACAGCAATCATAGCCACCCCATTCCTAAACAGATTAAAAGTCTCCTGCTTAGCCTTATTATAGACTATGTTTTCTGCAACCTGATGCTCAAGTGTGACTTTAACTCCTTGTCTGCCAGGTAATTTCTTAAGGACTTGTATCCCAGCTGCTCACGGGGTAATAGCCCAATGCTGGACTTTTATTGTGTAGCAATCGACAGGACTGGAACATTCCATCCCGCAGGGAAGATCCTTAACTCAGAAAGGAAACAACTCAAAAGAGTTTCCAACAAGTCCCTGAAATGACCAGATTCACTAGGCCCCTCCCTCCCTGCCTCCCTCCCTCCCTTCCTTATTAAACTGCTGATAGTCACTCTGAGACTTGGCAAGCTGCCTGTGAGAAGCAGAAACCAATCAAGGAGACTGAAAGTATCAGAGCCCAGCTGAGCTAACTGGAAGAAATTTACATCAACAGAGGCCCCAGTAAAAGACATTCTGCAGTGTGCTCTGGGTTCCCAGCTTTTGTGAGCTGTCATTTTACAAACCAATCACAGTTCCCCCCTACTGTCAAAGCACATGAGTCACCACCAGCTCTTTCTGAGAAAACCTTCAGAATTTCATCTCCAGGTTATCAGGAAAAAATTAGCTATTCCTCTCATTATGCTGGTGGTAACCACATTTTAGTTGTTGGAGCTTTCAGACTTAACTGGTGCCTTGATTTTATCTTCTTTTGATTGTAAAATGTCCATCCTCAGATAGTCTTGGAGAAACCTTATCCCATGTGTCTCCATACACTTGATTGTTTTTCAAGGTCTGAAAGTGATCGAGAGTGGAAGACCCTTCAGCCAGAAGCAGTCGGATCAACTCACTACCCAGCACCTGGATGATTAGAGGGGATTGTCAGGTATGTATTCGTGTGTTAGAGCACACTTGAAGGTAATGAAGCATGAAATTCTCCACAACATCAGCACCTTACAAAACCAGGAACTGAATTGCTAGTCTTTGATTGCTCATGGAAGAAAAACTGGGGAGATGATCCTAGTATTATTTCTGGTCCTGGGACAGGTGGGGTCAGGGAAGCAAGAATTCTAAATGCCCAAAACTTCATAAGATGATAATCTAGCAGCAGACTTGAAGTACAAAAACAAAGTCCTCTCCTTCAAGATTTATTCTGGTGTGCTTGTAGACCACTTGGGCATGAAATACACTTCGGGGCAACCTACTAGATCCAGAGACTATGAGAATAGTACAAAGTCTGCCTGAAATGTAGGCACACTTGTCTCTCTGGCCATTAAAATTCTGTGGCACCTTCGAATCTTGGTGAGTCTTGATAACACCACCACACTCTTAATGTCAGACTCTGTGGCCTATCTTCCTTTGCAGGTGTACCTCTGTGGTTCACTTGATCTTCTAGTTGAATCTCCTTTGTGCCCTTACACATGGCTGTGATCTGAAATCTGAGAGAACCCTCCTGTCTTCTTCCTTACCGTTTGAGATTCCCCACCCAGAGGACAGACTCTACCCTATTTAGGGAAGTCTGCTTTACTCTAAGCTCTCAAAGGGGACCTTGTTGCTCTTATCCCCTCATCTCTTCCTTCCAGTCTCCATCAGTTTTCTCTATCAAAAGCATTTTCTTAATGATAGTCTTCCAGAGTGTCAGAGGGCGTTCTCTTTACCCTTAAGTTAATTCAAGTGATTTGTCAGCAGGTTCCTACATGAGGCTAGTGTGCTCACAGCAGAACTCATGGCCACCTGAGCTGCCCAAAACAATCCCAACATTCATTCCTTTGAATGTTGAGAGATCTGACCATACACCAAAATATATCTGTGCAACATAAATTGGCCTTAAAGGACAAGAAAGAATGGGAGGGAGAGAGAGAGAGAGAGAGAGAGAGAGAGAGAGAGAGAGAGAGAGAGAGAGAGACAGAGAGGGAGAGACAGACAGAGAGAGACACAGAGAGACACAGAGAGAGACAGAGAGAGATTGGAATACAAATTATGGAGTTGTGTATAGAGTGAATATGATCAAAACATGTTATATGAAAGTCTTAAAGAACTAATAAAATTTAGAGTATTTAAATACTGAGAGAGGGAGAGGAAGACACAGAGAAATGCAGAATCAGCTGTGCACATTCTCTCAGAGCCTTCAGCATGCGCTATGAGTAACTGACAAAGAAACAACACTGAGATGTCATTAGAGACAGGGACAGTTGTCACTTTGCAGGAAACAGAGTATGAAAAGACCCAGAGAAGTGTATGCATGTGTCCATGGTTGTGTTTGTGTGTGTGTGTGTGTGTGTGTGAGAGAGAGAGAGAGAGAGAGAGAGAGAGAGTGTTGTACATATGTTTTTGATCATGTGGGAAAATACGTGGGAGGGCACAGTTATCCAAGACAGACCTGCTGTGGGATCTCTGTCATGTAAGGGTTTCTGTCTTCATGGGTGAGTCATGTGGCAGAAGACACTGTGAAAAGTGTTAGGAATGGAGACCAAGGAGCCTCCTAGATGCTAGGGGCACTCATATTAGTGACGTGTACACAGGTACTAGGATCTCAGGCACAGACTGAGGTCCTATCAGGGATTTTATCAGGGATTTTAGTATACATGTGCGGTTCTTAGCAGCAGGAGGGCCTCCCTGGTGACATATTCGTCATATGACATCCCACACATTCTTTTAGCTCAGAGCTTGGTCTGCAAGGCTGGGATCATGAATGCTCTTCTGTATGGTTATTTCATGGAAACTCACGGGAGGAGAAGGACCCATATGGGGAGCTACTTTCATGAAGGACATTGAGGAAGCCTGACTACATTCCAAAAGTGAGCAGTCAGGACACAATGTCATATAGTGCATCTCAGCCAAAGCGTTGGTGATTCCACACAAGGTATTATGGGTGTTAGTCAAGCTAGCACTGTACCACTAACATGCTTGCCTCCAGAGTTGTGGGTTAGGTTCGCTTTGGGCTTGCAGTTTTCCTGACCCAGCCTTCGGCCTTCTGCCATTAGCATCCTATTTCACAATGCCTGGACTTTTAAATACTTGGGTAAAGGTTGAAAGAACAGTACTCAACTTTATATGGAAAAACAAAAAAAACCAGGATAGCCAAAACAACCCTGTACAATAAAGGAACTTCCAGAGGCATCACCATCCCAGACATCAAGTGCTATTATAGAGCCATAGTCCTGAAAACAGCTTGGTATTGGCACAAAAATAGACAGGTTGACCAATGGAGTCGAATTAAAAACCCTGATATTAACCCACTCACCTAGGAACACCTAATTTTTGACAAAGATGCTAAAATTATACATACAATGCAAAAAAGAAAGCATCTTCAACAAATGGTGTTGGCACAACTGGATTTGGACTTGTAGAATATTGCAGATAGATCCATATCTATTGTCATGCACAGGACTTAAGTCCAAATGGATCAAAAACCTCAACATAAATTCAGCCACACTGAACCTCCTAGAAGACACTCGACAAAGTGCTCAACATCCTTAGCCATCAGGGAAATGCAACTCAAAACCACTCTGAGATACCTTCTTACTCCTGTCAGAATGGCTAAAATCAATAACACCAATGACAGTCTATGCTGGAGAGGATGTGGAGAAAGAGGAACACTCCTCCATTGCTGGTGGGAGTGCAAACTTGTACAAACACTTTGGAAATCAGCATGGCAGTTTCTCAGGAAAATGGGAATCATTCTACCTCAAGATCCAGCAATTCATCTCTTGGGAATATACCCAAAGAATGCACATTCGTACATTAAGGACATATGATCAACTATGTTCATAGCAGCATTATTTGTAATAGCCAGAACCTGGAAGCAACTTACATGACCCTTAACTGAATAATAGAGAAAATGTTTTAAATTTGCACAATGGAGTACTACTCAGTGGAAAAAAAAAACAATGTAATCTTGAAATTTGCAAGCAAATGGATGGAACTAGAAGAAACCATCCTGAGTGAGGTAACCGAGTCACAACAAGATAAACATGGTATGTACTCACTCATATATGATTTTTAGACATAGAGGAAAGGATTACCAGTCTACAATCCACACTGCCAGACGAGCTAGGAAACAAGGACGACCTCAAGAGAAGATTGCATAGTCCCTCAAAGTAGGGGAAGGGGATGTTGAAAATGTTGAGGAGATGTCTGGAGGTCCATGTTCTCAGTAGCACTATCACACCAGATAAGAAATGAAGCTACTGCATGCTCAGAACTGATGAGTGGAGAAGAAATTGTGATACACACACCTGAGTGAATGTTATTTGGCCTTGTCGTGCCTATCTCGACCAGCAAGAAGGACACGACTCTTCTTCAAGCAGTTTATTCAGGAACCTTGTACATTAGCTTCTCCTTGTACCTCTACCTCAGCTTCTCTCTCTGCTTCTTCTATCCTCCCAGCCCCCTGGCAAGCTCATTCCCCAATTAGCTCACGCCACCTGGCGATCCCGGATAGGTCACAGCTGGAGGAGGCACACCAGATCCACTAAGCGCTTCTAAATAAGGCTTGTTTACAGCTAAGCTCGGTCTCCCTGGCATCCAGCCAGGCGCCATCTTGGGGCTGTGGCTCCCCACATTTGGCCATAAAAAGGAAATTCTGTCATTTGCCACAACATGGATGGAACTAGAGGTTCATCCATGTCAAGTAAAATAATCCAGAAACATAATAGAAAGTTACTACATGAACTTATCTAGATAAGGAATCTATGACACTCTTATCAGAGTCTAGAGTAAAGTGGTAGTCACTAGAGGCTGGATTAGTAGAGGGTGGAGGGATGAAGAGAGGTCAATGAGTAGAGTGGTATAATAGAGGGTAGGAGGGATGAAGAGAGGCTGATCAGCAAGACTAAGTTATAGTTAGACAGCAGTGAGACTTCCTTATGCTACTGCACACAAGGATAATTATAGATATTGATTATGTGCTGTGAATCTTTAAAACCTAGCATAAAACATTTGAAAAGTTTTAGGTACAAAGAAATGATAAATGTCTGAGGAAATTGATATGTTTAACCTGCTATCAAAATGTACACAGTACTCCATAATTATCTATAATTTTTATGTATCAGTTAAAATGAATCTAATTTTACTTTCAAAACTTAAAGACATTAATATTAATAAAACCTCATAAAAGAAGGGGAAGGGGACAAGAACCCCTGAGCTAAGTGGGAACATGGGGGTAGGGGGAGAAGGAGGTAAGAAGGGAAGAAGGGGACGGAGGAGAACAAGAGGACTGAGACAGGGGAGGAATAGAGAAGGGCAAGAAAGGAGATGCCTTGATAGAGGGAGACAGTGCAGGTATGAAAAGAGGTCTGGCACAGGGAAAATGTTAGGGGATCCACAGGGAGGACCCCAACTAAGAATCCAGGCAGTGGTGGAGAGGATGCCATTGATACCCTTCCCTTATAATGAGATTGGTGTCTACCTTGGTTACCATTCCTAGAGCCTTCATCCAGTAGCTGTTCGAAGCAGAAACAGGCACCCACAGCTAAACACTGAACCATACCCCTGGGATCCAGTTGTGGAGAGGGAGGAGGGATAAACAAAGGATCCAAGAAGGCGCTAGAGAAAACTGCAGAAACAGTTGACCTGACCTACTGAGAGCATGGAGACCCTAGTCATAAAGCTGGGAAACATCATTGAACTGAACCAAGCCCTCTGAATGTGGGTACCAGCTAGGAGGCCAAGACAGTCTATGGGATCTCTAACAGTGGAGCCAGTCTTTAACCCTAGAGCACAAATGGACTTTGGGTGCCTGTTCCCTAAGAAGAGATACTATTGCAGCCCAGATACAACAAGGAGGGCCTAGGCCCTCCCCCGAATGATATGATGGACTTTGAAGGTCCCTGGTGGGAAGCCTCATTATCCCTGGGGATGAGTTGGGGGATGTGTTGGGGGGGTTGGTGGGGAACATGGGAGAATGGGAAGGCAATGGGGGTTGGATATGTAAATGTGAGTAGTAATTAATGAATTTGAATAAAAAATACTTGGGTAAAGGGATCAAACCCAGGGCCTTGCAGATAGCAGGCAAGTACTTCAACATTGACCTACATCACAAGCTTTGACATGAACTTTTAATATGAATAAATAAACTCTCTATAAGCTGATGGGGAATGTACTGTGTATGTTTATCTTATTGATTGTTAAATAAAATACTGTTTGGCCAATGAGACAGGAAGTTAGACAGGACTAGAAGTCAAAGAGGATTCTGGGAAATGTAGTAGAGAAGTGATGATCCAGGCAGGAAGTGACATGGCAAGGAGACTCATATCTAAACGAAGAAACAGGAAGTATTCTCTTTTCCCCTCCGCTCCTGCTCCAATGACACCATGTGATCCACCGACAAGGAGGGACGCCAATAAGATGTCTGATAAGATAAGTCTTATAAAATATATAGATCTATGATAATTAAGACTGAGCTAGCAGATGAAAATCCTAGTCATTGGCCAAGCAGCATTGTACTTAATACAAGTTTCTGTGTAATCATTTGAGCCTAACTTGGACAGGCGGCTGGCGTAAAGCTCACACGTGGCAGTGGGGCTCAGGTGGCTTTTGGCGGAAAGATTTATCATAACAGAATGGAATAAGCGGGACATGTCCTGGTCCTTTCAATGCATACATGGCATCTTAGATGCCCTCTCTAGACTCTTTTGTCTCAGAATGACTAGTAACTGCATTTTTTGTGGGTGACTTTAATCCGAGGGCCAGATGCAGAGTAACAGCAGGGAGCAAGCAGGGCCTCCTGTGTATTTGCACATGTGCCCTGGTTTCAAATACATTGCGTACTCCTCCCTGTTGTCATGGTGATTCTTGAAGGAGACTGGATCACTTGTTTTCTTTGGCTTGTCATACTATGATTTGCTTGATGGCTCCAGAGTCCTGGAATACGCTGACATAAGATCTGCAGTAGACAATGGTAGCACCTGGGGATGGTTATGTTCAGTGATAAACTGGGTATGCACCTGGCCTGATACATCCCCTTCTCATGCCTCTTGGTAAAAGAGTAGTAAGTTTTCAGCCTTTGGTGGACACTGGAACCTGGGAACTGCCCGCCTCCTGGAGGAATCCATGGTGCACTCTCTGGCCTGCAGAAAGGAGTTGAGGCATCTGTCCCAGCAGGTGATTCTTACACCACCTATAAGCAACTAATAATGTAAATTAATATGCATTCAATAGTAGGTACAAGGGCACAGTACTTAGGGGCCAGCCTGATTCTTGGGCTTACCTTTTTGTGCCTTCATCTACCCTGTCCATTGAAGTCTGTTGTGGTGAAGGCATAGCTATTCTGGTGCATACACATACTTTTTTGTTCAGACACTGTGGCCAATTCACAGTGTGCAAGGGAGGCCATGACTCAGCTGTGTTAGCACTGAAAATTTTGGACTGGTCATCCCAAAACCCTGACTCCAGTCAGGTACATGGCTGCAGGACTTGTCCAGGAACCTGAGTCCAGCTGCTCCCAGGACAAGGAAAGAAAGACTTCTGAAGAGAGGTTCTCTTAGTCTCTTAAAAGAGCCTGGGGTGACTCACAGCTATCCTTAGCAACTGATACAGGCAGAAGGGGGCCAAAGTCATATGGAACATGACAAGCAGTCTTAGGCAAAACAAGCTGTGCTGGGTCTTTCTAAAATGTAAAACGGCAGTCCAGTCATCAGAACCAAAACTGTTAGCCTGAATGCTAATCAGAATAGAAAACGGCAAGCCTCTCTTCAAGGATCACACCTTGTGAACATGGTAAGCCTTTCTTCAGGATCACACCTTATGCATTTGGTAAGTCTCTCTTCAGGGATCACACCTTCTTTACATGGTAAACCTCTCTTCAGGATCACACCTTATGCATTTGGTAAGTCTCTCTTCAGGGATAACACCTTCTTTCTATACATGGTGAGCCTTTCTTCAGGATCATGCCTTCTGTATATGGTAAGCCTCTCTTCAGGGTTCATACCTTCTGCACATGGTAAGCGTCTCTTCAGGGTCATATCTTCTGAATGTTGTAAGGCTCATTCCAGGGTTCACACATTCTGTATATGGTAAGTCTCTCTTCAGGGATCATACCTTCTATACATGGTGAGCCTCTCTTCAGGACCATGCCTTCTGAATTTGGTAAGCCTCTCTTCAGGGTTCACACCTTCTGCACATGGTAAGCCTCTCTTCAGGATCATACCTTCTGAATATGGTAAGACTCTATTCAGGGTTCACACCTTCAGCATATGGTAAGTCTCTCTTTAGGGATCACCCCTTCTGCACATGGTAAGTCTCTCTTCAGGATTATATATTCTGCACATGGTAAGTCTCTTTTCAGGCTCACACCTTCTGCACATAGGAAGCCTCTCTTCAGGGATAATGCCTTCTGAACATGCAGCTGTTGGATATGAGCACCTCCCAACCCATCTTCTGACACAGAAATATTTCCCACTGAGTTCACCTGCTACCTGCTTCTTGTCTCCTTTTTTCTCTCCATGCCCCATCCCCAGAAGGAACTCTTTCTCTGGCTACTGGTTCAGCCACAAGTAGCATTCTGGTGGCTACTGGCCCAGTGTGAGGAGCCTGAAATCACACCTCCTATTGCATTATGAGAGTCAGTGAACAGAGTAATCCCTACAGTAGTGGCTAAGTCCTCCTCGGGGCTTGGTTCTCCTTTGAGGAAATTGTCTCCCACTGGCTACCTAAGAGAACTGATCGCTGGTCAACCCTCAACATGTCCCTGTGGGGGTTCACTGACCACCAATACCCTAGTGAAAGCTGTAGGTTGTCCAAAAATCCTTTTTCTATTATGGGCATTGCTTTAATTACAGTGAATTCATGTTATGGTGGACATTATGCCTTATTCAGGTTACCCACTCCTGAAGAAACTGTCCTGATCCTCCTCCTCCTTTATTTCCTCCTCTTCCTCAGGCAAGTCCTAAGATGCACTAAGATATGATAACTCTGCCTAGAGAATTCCCACTTGTGCTGCAAAGGCTGTCAGACTCTCTTTATTTCTCTTCCTGGCCTGAAAGCAACTAGGACCATATGTGCCCTTCTTTGAGGAGCAACTGCATCTTTCAGGCTTTGGACTATTGTGGCTCTAGTGAAGGAGGGCACTGACTACATTTAAATGAGTAAGACTAGGGTAGGTGACCCTGATGGATCATTGTGTCCATACTGCTCAGCTGAGCCTACTAGGATTGTGTCCATACCACTCAGCATCACAAGGTGCTGGGATGTTCCAGCCTCTGGAGCAAGCCTTCTGCAATGCCAATCCAGTGTGCCTCTTCACATGTCCATCAGGGATAAACTCCTTTTTCTCAAATCTCTGGATGATTAGAACTGGCAATCTGACCATACTTAGAGTAATCAGAAAGTTGCCATTTAGGGATAGGTCGGTTAAGGGACATGGGTAGTTCTGTGGTCAGAATCAAGTCATTCCCTGCTCTACATTATACTCACTTAAATTTTGTGTTTGTTTGTTTGTTTGTGTGTGTGTGTGTGTGTGTGTGTGTGTGTGTGTGTGTGTGTGTGTGTGCGTGTGTGTGTTCGTGTGTTTGCACACATGCGTGCATGTGCACGTGCGTGTATCTGTGCCGTATGTGTAAGTGAGGGCCTTGAAAACAAAGGTGGGGGCTAGGGGAGGATGTCAGGTGTATTCCTTTATCACCCTCTACCTTTTCTTTTGAGTCAGGGTCAATCATTGAATCTCATGAGCTGGTTGGCCAGCAAGCTTCCAAAAGGTGGCTGTGTCACCCTACACCAATGCTGTGGTCACAGCTACACATGGCCATCCCTAACTTTTATGTGGATGCTTGGTATTTAAAACTAAGCACTGTTGTCTCCACAGCAAGCACTCTTTAACACTGAGCCCACTGCCCAGCATGCTCAACTCTTTTTAAGGACTTTCCCTGGGTGCACAAGTAGGAACCCCACGGAGCAGAGCGAAGATTAGAATTGAAAATCAAGATGTCTGTGAGCACCTAGAGAACAAGAGCTGTGGCTCATTATCCCCAGGGCTTAAGCCCTGGTCATTTCCTTAGGACACCAGCACAGTGGGTTGTATTGCCAGGGCCAGGACCAAAGCAGATGAGGCCCATGTCTTCTGGTTGATCAGACATGGAAGGGTGGGGAAATTTGGCTGCTGGGGTTGCAGAGCAATGGGAAGGCAGGCACTGCAAGACTATAACCCATTACTCTCAATGTCTCTCTTCAGGAGCCCATGGGTCTGAGCACATCCCACTTTGAGATGGAGAGCTCCAGAAGCAGTCTGATGATTGCCCCAGTCCGGGTAATGAAGACCTTGACTCTAGGCCTACTCTTCTCCATTTTCCTCCCTAGATGGTCATATGACCCCCACTTTGAAAGAGAATTGAAGTCAGCAGGGTTCAGGGACTCTTGACTAAGAGGTCCACAGTGCTTGCAGCTCTATTTGTAGGAGACTCTATGTGTTTCTGCTGTGATTACAGTGTGTGTGCATCTAGAGACCCTGCAGGGCTTTAGAAACCTGAGTTTGAACATGCTAGTCCCTTGGCTCTCAGTCAGGTCTCCAGATGGCGCCCTGTGTTGACTAAGGTTGGCCTATATGGACAAGAAAGAAGGTATCAGACTCTGATCTGTGTTTGCCAACCCTCTGAGCTGTCATGTGCAGGATGGGGCTCACACTGACTTCAGCATCAGGCATGCCTTACATCTGGAATCTTCTCAGTAAGATGAACTTGATACCACTTGTATGTCATTGTCTACCTATTAGGCTGAGGCCCGTACATAGGCCTCTTCCCACTTCCCAACTCCTTTGACTCCACTAGAACCTCCAAATCATCACAGCCTGAGAGTTTCCCTAGCAAGTCTCTGACTGTGTTCACCACTTAAAGGTATAGCAGGCTCAGGTGGCCCCTACCCCATGCCTATGGATATCAGGGGTCAGAAGAAACTCTGGCACTGCGCATGGTGCTCATGACCTCCCAATGGGCCACTTTTTCACATTTGCACATCCCAAAGAGCCTGTCTGTTTGAACCTAATTATTTTCAAATGCTGTCTCCTTGTGATAATTCATTTACAGGTGAGACTCTTTAATGAATCTGTACTCAGGATTCTTTTCTGCAATTGACCTGACAGATGAGTCTTCCCTGTACCCCAACACCCCAGTGTTGCTTTGCTAGTATATTTAAACTTTAGTGTAAGTCCCTGAGCACCTTGACCCCCAGATGAGACTCTCCAGTAGAAACACACTTTGAGATGTGCCTGCCCATTTTATCAGTCAGGGCTGCTGTTTGTACAAATGAAGGATGATGGTCATTCTCATCAAGACACAGAGCTGAATACATATGGAGGACTGTGCTTGCAGCTCTCAGAGCAGTCCTTCATGCAAATGAAGGCTGCACTTGCACAATTCACAGGCCTAGTGCTGACCTATCATGACAAGTTCTCCCCTTGTGGCCTGGTTAAAATAGTTTCACACTCTACTAGAGTTCCCCAAGGCTCCTGGTGGCAAAGTTAGAGTGCAAGCTGTCTTGAAACAGCCTTTGCTGAAGCACTGCCTTTTAGTGACAAGGCTGCGTTTTGACAGCAGCAGCCAGTTCTATTTGCTATGTAACTTCCTCAGAGTATGTGCAGAGTGTTCAGTGGAACCCATGCTAACATGAAGGCAGCTTTGCTGGCTCATTGACTGCCATGCCTTCACTGAAGACAGGCCAGGACATGAGGAGAAAATGTAACAGTTGCTAATTAGGAAGCTAAATTTCCCTGTCCTCCTAAATATTGGCATATTGAAAGGAAAAATGAAGTATTTATGAAAGGAGTATCTTACAATGATGGCCTACCTTCAACACTATCTGCCATTTAGACATTGTGGTAACTGTAGTACCGGTGCCCAGGAGTAACTGGTGCTCTCAAATATGTGAGTGTGGATGGGAACCTGGTAGCATGGTTATTTAATGACTTGTGCATACAGTGAAACTCACTTTTCTTTTCATAGTTGTGGACTGGCTGTGTTGACTAAAACTTCATATACTAAAGCATCAATATCCAATGCGGTACTTTGGGAGACATGCCCTTTAAGTCTGAGATTACTTTTATGTGAGGTTATGGAGGTAGGAGGCTGATCTGCTGGAGTCATCACTTATAGTTAATAAGACACTGGGAACCTTCTTTCCATATGCTACACTCCTGCACTGCCCGGTAAGAACACAGTAAGAAGGTGCTCCTTTGAAAGCCATGAAGACAGATCGTATATACATCACCATAATCTTGCCTTTTACAAGGTGTGGGGTAGGAGGAATTGGATGAGTTGTCCCTATTGGTTCTGTCTTCTTTCATTTACCATTTGGATTCATTTTGTTACTGCCTGAAGCTGATGGGTTTCCTTTGTGTCATTCCTGAATGATGTTCAAAGGAAGGAGTGACCACAGGGTGCAGATCTATTCACACCCTGTAGAAATTTAACCTTATGGCCAGTGTGAGCAGGGCTTCTATAGCAGATGGTCAATGCTTCAAAGCAACTGTTGGTATTTTTTTCAGGATGCATGTTAATTTACCTAACTTTACTAGGATGGCTGTGAGTCTAGCTTAGGCCTACACAGAAATGAAAGACTGTGACATTGTTCAGAAAAGTTTATGCTGTCTTCTTTGTTCCCCTGGCCCCTGGAGCAAAGATGATCCTGTACTCAGAGCAACGGGACTCTGCTACATCCAAGATACCTGGTGCTGTTTGGTGCCCAGCCTGGAACTCTGGTGGGTTAATGACAGGGCCCACAACATTGAGTACAGCAACATCATAGAGGCCTGCATCTGCAGCCTGCCTTATTCAGAGGTCAATACACCTGGCCTCAATATGAAAGGAGGCTGAGCTGACTCCAGCACATTGTACAGTTGCATGCGGAGGTTAAGAATGGCTGTGGCCATGTATCTTACTTAGGTTTCTATCACTGTAACAAAACAGCATGGCCACAATCAGCTTGGGGAGGAAAGGGTTTATTTTAGCTTACACTTCCTGGTCATGGTGCATCATTGAGGAAATCAGAAGAGGTAGACAAACAGAGCAGGACCAGGAAGCAGCAACTGAAGCAGAAGCCATGGAGGACTGTTGCTTACTACCTGGTCAGTCCGTTTTCTTGTAAAACCTAGGACCATCTAGCCAGGGTTAGAACCACCCATAGTGGGCTGAGCCCTCCATATCAGTCATTAATCCAGAAAATGTCCCACAGTATTGCCCTCTGTCTGATCTTATGGAAGCATTGTCTCAACTGAAGTTCCTTCATCACTGGTGATTCTAGCTTGTGTCAAGTTGTCAGAAAACCAATCAGAACACACATGTAACAGATTTCTTGAACTTTCTCTGTAGAGTCAGCCCCTGCAGGTGCTTTAATTCACACCTGTCTGTGGCTTCACCTCACATGAGGATACCAGGCCTGGAAGGACTTCTCTGAATGGGCTACCAGGAAACAAGCAGTAAAGAAAAACAGGCTTCACCACTTTGGGGACTGTGATGTTATCACAAAAAGTTGGGGGCAGTTAGGGTGTTACATCCACCTGGTCATGCCCCTCTGATCATTGCAGACACCCAGAACCTTGTTCCTGTAGGTCTGGGCACTGCCAAATGGACCACATGAAATCTATCTCAGCCCCGTCCAAATCAAAGTTCCTAGAAAGCACAGTGAGTCATAAATAATGAGTCTCAGTCCTCCCTGTTTGGAGGACGCCTGGCCTTTGCCATGTGCTCCTCCTTCAAATATGTAGATTTTGAGGCCATTGACCTGCACCTTCAGGCATGGAATCTCTGCTTCTTCCCTGGAGGTGGCACTAACAGGAAGAGACATAGGCAGAACTGGCTGACCAGCTCCTGCCCTTACCCATATCCCTCATGGGCATGAGTGCTGCTGACAGTGTTCATTTGCCATTGTTCCCTACCATTGGGACCAGTACTCACAGGTCAAACTAGGGGACTGGAGCATGTTGGAATTAGAACTGATGGCCCCAGGGATGAGTGAGGCTGCTGGCAGGCTGAAGAATAGATACAAAAAGAGTCACAGGAGTGACCCCAGGAGACAGATGCTGACTTCTGGGTGTACCTGCACTGCTTTATGAGAGGTTCTAGGGTACCAGAATTCCCAGGTGATATCCTCCTGTGACAGTGTCATCCTGGAGGATGCCATGGCATACATGACCTCCAGGGAAGCAAAGCTGGAATACCTGAGTTGTTAGATACGGAGGCTTCGTGTGCCCGGTCTCATAAGAGAGCCCCTGATGTATTGAATTCCACATTAGACTCACAGTGTTTCTTCTCGTGCTCAAGTAGGATTTTATCCCCTGGTTCTTACAGGTGAGTCTCCTGGGTTCCTCTGCATTTCCAGATGACTCTTACATTTTTTGTGCAGACCCAGGCTAGACCCTTATCTACCACTTTAAGATGAGGGGCATTAGCATCCCTGTCAATAAAATGTCACCAGTTTGTTTGAAATGCTCATACTCTGATAGGGCTGCTTTGCAGGTTCTCCATGGATTGTTAGACCCCTGGAGAGAGGCTAATGCATCTCACTCCCAGTCTGGTGCACTTGCCATCCCAAGTGACAATGACTCCCTGGAGCGCTTTAAATCCAGAGTGAGACTTTCTGATGCATGTACATTTCAAAGATACTGTCCTCTTTGTACTTGAATTCCCAGACCTCTGTTATACTTTTATTGATAGCTGAAGCCCCCTGGAACACCCACTTCCATTTGAGACCCCTGGTAGGATTTCTCTTCCTGAAGAGACCCTCTGCTGAATCAGTTTTGCTACATGAGAGTCCCTAAACCATTTGAACCTCATCAAGTGATTTCTAGGTGTGCATGCACTATGAGACCCCACAGCCCAGCACACCTTTGCTCTATGGAAAGACTCTCTGGGGTCCCTCCACTCCCTAGTGACCAGGCGCTTCCAGGTGAGAGGTCATGCTGCTCCTGCACTCCCGGCAGGGTCTCTGCTCTGACTCTGAACTTCTGCATGCTCCATGGTGCATTCTGCATACTGCTACAAGCACTCCCAGGCTGGTCTCCTTGGAATACCTGCAACATCTGGGATGCTCCCTGCTGAGGGGGCACCTGTACACATGTGTGAGTCTCCATGGTCCACTTGCACCTGCAGTCAAGAAACCACAGGGCTGCTGCACTTCCTTTGCTCCTGTCTGTCCAGGTGTGTCTGCAATTCTGAGTCACATTCTGCAGGCACTTTTGTTTCCAGATTAGACTCATCTGTGCCTCGAAAGTCCCATGAGTCTCTCTGATGTGCTTCTGCATCTCGGTCCCTGGGACAATATGTGAGTCACCTGACCCATCTCAGCTTTCTAGGGCAAATTCTCTGCTGGGTATGCATTTCCCGGTGAGACTACCTGGCCCAACTGTACTCCATGTGAGAACTCCTGGTGCACATGCATTCTCAGGTGTGAGGTGACTCTATTGTATCCACCCTCTCAGGCAAGACACCTTGTAGGGCCTTTGCTCCAAGGTAAGTCTCCCTGGTAAATCTCAATGTTCAGAACAAATGCCAATGTACTTTCTCTTCTAGATGAGCCTTGCTGTCGACAATACACCCTTGAGTGAGCATCCCAAATTGACATGCACACGTAGGCACCCTTCTGTACTGGGCCTCTGAAATCAGACTGCATTGAATCCCGCCATTATAGCTGCACTGCTATTGAACTTTCATGTAAGAATCTGTTGCACTCTCACGTCTAGGTGATGTTTCCTGGTGTACACACACTTCAAACTGAGTACCCCTGTGCTGATAAAGTCTCAGATGAAACTTAATACTGCAACTTTACACACAGGAGAGATTTCTGTGGTGCAAATGCAGCTGACTCTGTTATATCTGCTTTCCAGAGACCCAGTCATCTCGCTAGACTTCCAAGTCTGCCTGTGTCACGCTGTCAGTAGGACTTCAGGTCCGGCCGTGTCACACTGTCGTGCCTGCTATATCTCACAAGTCTCTCTAAAGCTATTTTAGGTCAATTTGAGACCCTCGGGTGTGTAGTGACTTTCAGATGTGATCCTGTTGCACAAATACCTGCACGAGAAACTTCCTGGTGTTCTGGGGCTCAGAGATGAGAGTAAGTGATGCAACTGATTTTTCAGTTGAGGATTCTTGGTTATCTGAAATCCCAAATAACAGACTCTGGTTCACCTTCCCTCACAAGTGAATGTCCCTCATGCTGTTCAAACCCAAGCGACCCTCTGCCTTTCAAACTGAGCCTCTGTCCTGCACCCCCACTCTCAGCAAGTCACCCTGGAACACCTAACTTGTTATGTCCATCATGGTGCTGCTGTGCACTTGCAGGTGACACTCCTTGGTTTACCTGCACTGCTGATGAGGACGAGGGGCACTTGCACATCCAAGTGCTGTACCCTGACCCTCCTCTGCTTCTGTGTGACACATCCTGCAGCAGCTTCCTTCTGATGTGAGAGTTGGTGGTACACATGCCCTCCAGGTGAGTCACACTCATGATTGACAATTCACACACTGTGCAAGCATGCAGTCCCCCAGAATTCTGCGTTTCTAGTTGACTTTCTTTGTGCACATGGACTACTAGGTGATCTTAGCTGAGTTAAGATGGTTCCCCTGCACTTCTAGCTGAGTTTCCTTGCAGAACCCGAAGTCCCCACTTACACTCTCTGGAAACAATGACCCACCAGATGAACAACTGCAATAGATACAAACAGAACATGCCGTCATTATGTGCTCTTTACACTTTAATTACCCTTTAGTGCAATTAAATCACAGTATTTTGGTGTTTTACCTTCATCTCTTCCTTTTCCCATAGATAACTTTCCTCGTCTAGATCCAAGTTTTTTTAAACTACTGCTTCTGCCTAGAGAATGTTTTGCAGAATTTCTAGAAGAGGGGTCTTCTGGTGGTCTAGTTTGATATTTGGAGCTGTGATGAAACATTGCAAAAGTTAGCTTGTGTAGGAAAGCAGTTATTTCATCTTATACACCCAGGTCACAATTCTTCATCAAGGGGGGGTTGGGGCAGGATTCAAGGCAGAAACCCAGAGGTGAGAAGTAAAGCAGACAAGTTGGAGTGAAGCTGCTAACAGGCTATTGAGTGCATCTCCATTCGGGTAGGTATTTGATACAGCTCAGAACCACCTGCCCAGTGATGGAACCATTCACTGTGGGCTGGAACCTCCACAACACCTGTTGTCAATCTGTGGGACTTGACCACTTTGCTTGGAGTCAACAACCCTTTCACAGGAGTCTTGCATAACAGATATTCACAACTTGTAATAGTTGCAAAATTACAGTTATGATGTTGTAAAAAATAGTTTATGGATGGGGTGACCATAATATTAGGAATTGTACTGAAGGATCACAGAATTAGGAAGGTTGAAGCACTGTTCCACATCAATCTGTAATAAAGGTAATTTCTCTCTCACAGACATGGTTACTGGGCAATCTGACCTGAGCAATCCAACATCTGAGTCTCTCCAAATGACTCTGGGCTATGTTTAACCAAAATCAGTAGCTAACTAGGACACCCAGTAAAGAATTCTCCCAACTTTTACTTGAGAAAGACTCTCACTCTCATTGGAAAATATTTTAACCATTGTTACAAGATGATAAACCCCTTAGCTATCACCCCTCTATCAGAATTCATGCCATGTGCCCCTGTAGCGCTCTCTCTCTCTCTCTCTCTCTCTCTCTCTCCTCTCTCTCTCTCTCTCTCTCTCTCTCTCTCCTCTCTTACACACATGCACACACAGAGAGGGCGTTGTGAATGAAACATGCTGTGCTTTTGTACCCCCCTTCCTCATGCATCTACATTATTTGTCTCTCTTTGTAGCCAATGCAGAGGAAACATGCCAGGGCTGTTGTAGTCCTTAACTCGCAGCATTTGTGGCTACCTGCAAAACCTCAGGCTAGTCAGCATTCTAGCCCAGAGGAGACTGGGACTCTTCATTTCTACCACTAGCTGAAGCACTCGTAACAGTTGTTGATGGCTGCTGGGGGAGGCAGAGCCAATTATCTTCAGGGATATGGTCCATAAGTTTCCTGTGCTGCAGTGGACAGCCCTCGACCCTTTGGCATTTGTGGCTCTACTTGAACTCAGTGGATTTTAAAAAGGAAAGAAAAATGGACAGGACATTTGGAGCGGGGTGTTGGCTATATGGTTGGAAGGGGTCCAGGAAGGAAAGCGCATAGATATGAGTAAAGTGCAATGTATAAAATCCCAATAATAAAATTTTAAGAACAGCTGCCCTACATGAGT
Source organism: Cricetulus griseus (assembly GCF_003668045.3). NCBI lineage: Eukaryota > Metazoa > Chordata > Mammalia > Rodentia > Cricetidae > Cricetulus > Cricetulus griseus. Next base: position 44,790,087 of record NC_048604.1, on the reverse strand, counting down.
GCACTCATACGAGTCTGCATGGTGTTACGGGACTATAATCCCAGGCCCAGGTCTCTGAAAACTAGGGTCGGAGGATTGTGTGTTGAGTCCATCTTGAGCTACATAATAAAACCCTGTCTTGGGAGAAAAAAAACCACCCGACATATGCATGCTCCACTCATACATTTTCTCTTCTGCCTTCCCAGAGCTGCAATAGGAAACACGTTGTTCTGTGACTTACACTGCAGAAATGCCACTCAACAGAAACTTGAATTGCACTTCCTTTCCCCTGTTTCCAATGGAACACTTTGTGATACTCTTCACTTCCTTAGACCAGTAGCTCTTTTTTCCTTTGCACAGACGGATATACAACTCTTGGCCTCTGCTTGGTATAAACACTTCACCACTAGCCTCCTACCAGCCTCAGCAGTTCTTGGATTTGCAGTCTGATTGGCAGCTCATCATGTGACGTTTAATGTTCCAGGGAAATTCTCATTTTGTCCCTTTTAGGATACTGCATGTGTCTACTGACAGTCTCCATCCAGTCATGTACTGGGGCCATCTGGTTTTCTGGGTTCTTTATACTGGTTTTGGCATGGAATCTGTTGGTAGCTGTTTCTTCTCTGTGTGTTTCTTGGTTCCCACGTCACTAGTGTGCATCATATGTGCCACAATTTACTGAATCTCCACACACAATTGTTTTCTGACTAGAGCCTGGGGGTGCTGCTCTGTACCATGTGGAGTTTGTTGAAGTGTGCCCAGGCCACTGAGTGAGCTTGGTTCACAACAGGTTCAGTTTTAACCCTGGGTGGGATGCATGTGTGGTGTGTGTTGCTCGGGAAGCTAGAGGTCTCCTCTTCTTGTCCAGCATTCTGGGTGAGCACCCACAACTCCCAGACTGGTTTCCTCTTTGCTGCCTGAGATGCAGGCAATTTTCAGCACTGTGGAACATCAGGGGTTGCTCCTGGAGGCCCCGAGATGGCTGCCAATAAACAGAGAGAGCTTGAAGTTCTCAAGGCGTTGCACATTTGTCTCCCTACTTTGTACAGCCACCATTCTTTACCCCCAAAGAATCCAGCTACTTCAGTCTCCCCCAAGAAACCTGAGGGAGACCACCATTCTCCATCTAGTGGTCCTGAAACTCTTGCAGGCAGAAACAGAGGAGAACATGTGTCTATTTGGGACAGCCCCATGTTTTTTGTCATCTGTGACTGGCAAAGTGCTTCATGTCTTTGTCACTTACTAACAGTAGTTTGGGTAGGTGCTGCCACTGTCTGTGACCTCGTGGTAGAAGGCTCAAATTAAGTTTGTATTTTCTCTTTCACAAAAGGGTGTGCTCTCTATGTCCTTATGTTCTAAATTTAATTTTGTGATTAAAATACCACCACCCTCCCTCCTCTCTCCAACCCCGATCATGTCACCCCTGCTCTCTCTAAAGACTCCTAGCCTCTTACCTGCTGAGTCATTTTAGGGTTACTTGTACATATATGTTTTGATAGCGTGCTAGTTGGTGGATAACCTTTCAGGAAACTCATCCCTGGGGAAAACTAATTATCCCTCTGTCAGCAGTCTTTAATTGCCTGTAGCTCTGCATCTAGTGGTGGGGCTCTGTGAGATTGTCCATCCATGTTAGCATGTCAACCGGTGCTGTCCTTCTTCAAGGCTCATTTAAACAGCCACATTTTCAGAAGTCATGGGTGTAATTTCCTGACATACATAGAAAGGCCAATCAAGCACCAGACTCCCCTGGCCTCTTAAGAATGCCTCCACCCCCTCTACCACTGCGGACTCTGTGCCTAGTGCATTAAGGCTGTGTTGTTGATGTATCAGTTGGTGCTAGGACCCAGTTTTTCTCTGCAGTTTGACTATTATGACTTCCTGTCATGGTCTCTGTCTGATGATGAAAAGAATCTTCATTCTTAAATTATTTTAATTTTGGTTTTTTTGTTTTGTGTGTGTGACTGTGTGCAGTGTGGGTGGGAGTGTGTGGGTGTGAATATGTGGGTGGGAGCGGTGGGGGTGTTTTGCCTATATAAAGGTCTGCCTACCGATATACACGCATACAATGCCACCAGATGCCAGAAGAGGGCATCAGATTCCCTGGAACAGGAATTGCAGGCCAACCTGTGGGAGCCCAGGAATTGAATCCTGGTGTTCTGGAAGAGCAGCCAGTGCACTGAACAGCAGACTCCACCACCTGAAAAGGAGCTATTTTTGATGAGGGGTGAGATGAACACTTGTCTCTGATTATAAGTGTTCAGAAAGCAGTGAGGAATTGCAGTGGTTTAAGAAAGTGACTGAATATGTGTGCTCCTGTGTGCTCCATGATCTCACTAGACAAAGGTAGTTGGCTAGGTCTATAGTGCCAGGCATGATTTACCGCCTATTGTTCAGGCCTTAAGTCTAGTTAGACAGATGTTGCTTCTCCCCAAGATTAGTGCCACTGTTGCCCATTTAGGAGTATGCTGGCCATTGTTATGATTCAAAGGCAACACAGTTGGTAGGACTAATGCTTGCTTTCTTCCCTTGGCTACTTGCATAGCAACTTCTGACACTGTGTAAGCTCGACCTCAAGGAGGAGGCTTGTAGATCTAGCTTGAGTCCTTAGCCATAAGACCAAAATGCCTGGTGTCTTTAGCAATATGGACTTCCCTTCAAAGTCTGGGAGGCAGCCAGGTGCAATAGCAATAACTTATATTGTTTGGGGTGGTCTCTGGATTCCTCTGAGAAACACCTCAAAAGGAGAGTCTCATGCCTGGGACTGTGGATTTATTTTTCAGTAGTCTATGGCTCTTGGAAGAGGCGTTATCATCCCCACTGATGTAATTTTATCTAATATATATATATGTATATATATATACATATATATATATTACATATATTAAATGTAAATATAAAATAATAGGTTCACTTTGGTTATTTCAGATATCCTTATGGTTATTTATCTCTCTTCCCTCTTTAAGCTCACCCCATTTTTCCATTTCTATCTTCAGGTCTCCTGTAGCATCGTTAGCCCCTGTGGTCCCTTTATGTTCTCATGGTTTCTCTGGTTACTCTAAGCTATATCTCACCTCTGAAGATCTAGTGATGAATGAGAATGTGTGGCATTTGTAGTTCTAGGTCTGGGTTACCTCACTCAACATAGTTTCTAGTTCAAATCATTTGGCTGCACATTTCATGATTTCATTTTTTGGGGGGCGGGGTTCGAGACAGGGTTTCTCTGCGGCTTTGGAGGCTGTCCTGTAACTAGCTCTTGTATACCAGGCTGGTCTCGAACTCACAGAGATCCTCTGCTTCTGCTTCCCGAGTGCTGGGATTAAAGGTGTGTGCCACCAACGCCCGGCTAATGATTTCATTTTTCTTTACATCTGACTAATGTTCCGTTGTGGACAAGCAAACAATTATCATCACATATGGATCTGCTGAAGGCCATTTAGGTTGTGACCACATCTTAGCTTTAGCAAAGCAAGTGGTAATGCACATGGCTCAGCAAATATCTGTGGAGTAGAATGTTGAATCCTTTGGGCACATGCCTACCGAGGAGTGGAATAGCCGGGACACAGTCCCGTGGTAAGTTGATTTTTAGGTTTCTGAGAATTTTCCTAAACCACACATTCTAGTAGGCACAACATAAAGGGATATAGTGAACTGTTTGGTGCTTTCTGAGGACTATGCAGTGCCACATTGTGTGGATGACTCTTGTTTAAACCAGCTAGTGACTGATCGAGGACAGCAGAGACATCAAAGTTATACTGTTACTAAAGACACCAGTAGGTAATTCTTGGACATGTGCTCCTCCCATTTCTGGGAAGTCATAATCCTCCTGCTTCAGTCTTCAAAGTGTTGGGATTGCATCTCTAGCTAGGGGAATGCCAAGAGGGCGAGGACATGGCCAAAGAATGCTACATCTGCCCTTTGGTTATGGCTTGAAAACTCCCTGTAGCAGAGTACTGTCTGTCCTTCATAGGAACTGTACCAGTATTGCATATTATCTGTGCATATGTGAGGGGACCATATTCCACACAGATATGCAGAGAGGACCAGCCTTGGCTTAGAATGACCATGTGGGAAGAATGCTGCTTTCCAACAGCTGGAATATATACTTGTTTTCCTAGAGACTTGCTTGGTCTCTTTGATGCATTTAGGGGCCATCTGATTTTCCATGTTTCTCTTTCTGACTCTTGGTTGTGGTGGGTTTCCCTTTTCCTGGCAGTTTGCTTGGACACAAGGTCACAGTGTCACCCAAGCTATCTTGCAATTCTGATGTTCTTACCTCAGTCTTGAAGCATTGCTATTCTAGGCATGTGTCACCACATCTCTCTCAGATTTGTATTGGGGTCATAGCTTATGTGTCAGGAATTGCAGCATTCTTTGTGATATGAGCACTAGACTTTCTCTCTTTGCCTATAAACTGTCTTGACCTTTCCATTGCCTATCTGCCACTTTCTCAAATTTCTGTGAATGAAAATCGATATGTATGTCACAGCTCCCACCATTTTCCTTTGTGGGCTCTGGCTTTTGAGCCATATATAGAAACATTTCTGCATCTTAGGTTACAAGGGATTGCCCCATTACACATTCCTCAAGTCAGTCTGTGGTTGCATTTGCTGTGTACAGCCTGTAACCTGTTGTGATTTGTTTTGAGATATGCCAAGAAATTCAGATCCAGTTTTCTTTTTCAGATATCCATGTAACTTTCCAGTGTATTGGACCTGGCCTGCACCCAGGACTCCTGGAAAAACAGGAGAGGTTATGCTAGCCCTACCCTGTGTTCTAGAATCACTCACCACAAACATTCCTTTTGCGACTTGCAGCAGAATGTTCACACTTTTCTTTTGACACACACTAGCCTGAGATCTTCCATACACTGACACTGATTCCCTGAAGGTGACCTGCAGATCCCTTCCCCACTGAGTCATCGGAAGAAAATGCTGTCATCTGAACTCTCAGCCACCTCTCCTTCCAGGCCTGAGTGAAAGACCCCCCCCCCCCCCGTAGCCTTTCTACTCTGGTCGGCAGCTGGCGGGGTGCGCGAATACATCCTTCCCTCCTTAGCACTCTCCCCTCCTTAGCACCCTCCCCGACCTTTTGATCTCTGCAGCTGCTGGCCCTCACTCCCCGCCCCACGCAAGGCCAACCCCCGCTGGATGGCTCCGTCCCAAGGCCAGCCATCTGGACCGGCAGGAGATAAGGCCATTTCGCCTGGCTATTAAACCTTGAGAAAATGCTGATTTGATGCTTTTCACTTCTGTACTATGCCTGTTTTCCCTTATAAAAAGGACCCTCCTTCCGGGGCTCGGGGCTTGGCAAAACAGAAGCTAAGCCCCGGATATCCGTGTTATTAATAAATCCTCTTGTTCTTGCATCCAAAGTTCGTGGTTTCGCTGATTCCTGGGTGTGGGTCTTTTTCCACGAAAGTACCTCTGCGGGGGTCTTTCATGAGCAGGGGCCCACTGGACCCTGAGGGCAGCCCTCCAGAAGAGGCTGTCCTCAGAGAAGCATTTCCTGCGTCCATACAGCTCCAAAATCCCTGTTGTCAATCTCCACACCATGCTCCTTTTAACTACCCTCACTCCAGTCTGTCACGGGGAAACCTGTCCAAACCTGAGATGCCCAAGAACTCTGGGTCACAGCACTGGTCTAGGCCACTGACAAACACTATACACACTACTGTACCTTCCCACTACAATGCTTTTTTTCTTCTACAGCAGATTCTTCTCACCCCCATTATTTGCCCCTCCAATAAGCAACCGCCCCTCCCCACTGCAATGATCCCTCCTTGCTTCCTTCAAATAACCATTTCACATTCCCTTCTGATGTACTCCAGATATGTTTATTTGATAGTAGTGGCTTTTTTAAGTCCTTCACTCCCCAGGGACCCAAGATGCCTTCTTTAGTTTGTATACCATTCTCATCCCCCAGGCTCGGTTCTCATATCTGAATCAATGTAATTTATTTTCAGCATGTTTCCAGAGCAGTACCACCTCTGACCTTCTGCAGCAGGGTTTCTAGTACATTCTTTGTTTCCCGAAACCAGAAATGCAAGTAAATCATCCTTAAACTCGATTGCAAGTGTAATTACAATCATGCTGAACATGTATGTTGACTTGTGGACCATTTGTGCTCCAATCTCTGTGGGTGTGTTCAGAAGGTGGAATGGTATTTTAATTGATCAAAGCTCCTTGGCTGTCTCCTTTCAATAGTTTTTCTCTGTTAATAGAGTTTTCTAGAAAGCCACTGTTTTGGAGTGGGGTTCTAGGAGATGCTTGTCTGCATCCTTCCAGGCTTTGATGGTCTGTTGCCATCTCCTTCCTTGCTTAAGTGCAAGCCCCAAACTGGAGGGCCTGTGGCAGCTACAGCTGCATCTCTGATCAGAACATAGGTAAGCGAGGTACTGCTGCCCACCTGCTTCCTAACTGTTCCCTAGGAAACTGAGATGCTTCTCCAAGGGAAAGGAGCCAGTGTTTGCTCAGTCTCTGGCACATGGGTCTCCAATAAATGTGGTGAATTCCTGTTCCTTGGTCATTTGAGTTTCTTTGATGAGCATTGAGAGGTTTTGTGGCTATTGTTCAGGTAGCCTGGGGCAAACATAAGATGCCCCCTGGGGTACTGCTTGCTGACACTGGGCCTGCAGATCCTCAGTGCCAGCTGTGGGGTTATCTGCAGGGCTTTGGAGGCTCTGGGTCATGGAGACTAAAAGGCTGCACTCCAGATGTTATCCAGAAGTCCGATGGCTGTGTGAACTGGAACCTCTTCCACTGGTTACAGGCAAGCTCTTGGGAGGTGGCTGAGACATGTGTGTGGCCTGGCTTATGTGGTTCTTTCCAAGCCCCTTTGCAGACTAAACCTTCTGTGGCAGAGTTCCTCTCCAGGAAGTTGATGCTCAAATGGGATTCAAACAACTCTTCATCTCTCTAGAATTTTTAGCTCAAATTTTCAGTGCTTAAGTTTGATCTTTGACAATTTCATTCAGGTTCATCGTACATTGTATTTACTTTCAATGGCCACCCTCTGCTATCCCCACAGCCTTGTTTATTCCCCTTCCTCCTTACAGGACTCTTTCACAGTTTGTGCACTTTTGTTTTGGGTCAAACTCACTGATGTTGTCCAGCACAGTCTGTGTGCTCAAGGGCTTTGGAACCAGACATTAATACCTGGCAGGCTCACATTTTGGTACAAAACTCAAATCAATGAATTCCTATTCCTGAATCTTTCAGTTGGCCCAAGTTCACCAGTGAGGAAGGAGTACAGCCCCCAGTGAGCCCTCGCTCAGTCTGTGATTTGCTGTTGACTGGCCCAGTCTTGTGCAGGACCAGTGCAGACAACCCCAGCTGCTGTGAGATCATGTTTGAAATGGCTGTGTGATGGCCTGAAGATAGCATCTCACATCTCTGGCATCCTTTCCCCTCCCTCCACAGTGGTCCCTCAGCCTTTGGGGATGTGGTATAAGTTATTTGTGAACCACTTCAAGAAGGCAATGTGTGTGGTACTGCAAACCCAGTCTGAAAACCATGGCAAAACACCCCCATGAATAAAATTTTAAAAATGTGAAATATTTTTTTAAAAATAACATGGTGTTTGGTGAATGGTACCGTCTGGAGCTGGTGAGGCTGATGTGCAGGCTTCAGTGGCTCCTTCTCAAAAGACTGGCGCACTTCCCAGTCCTGCAGATGCTCTTAGTTGGTCTGATTTTTTTCTTTGACCAAGTGACCTTTTCTCTCAAGTGACTATCAAACAACTCTGGGAAGCAGATGGGATTTTGCAGATGAATTTCCATCCCAACGATACAGGGCAACAGAACCAGAGTATTTCATGTGAGTTTTTCTGTTTTTCACTTCATCTCAGATATCTCTGATCAAGAGAGTTGGACCTCCACGTAGGAGGTTTCACGGGAAGTGATTGGAAGCACTGAGAGAAACTGCAGCATATGAATCAGGATGACATGTTTGGACCATGACATCAAGGGTCATCACTGGGTTTCTGTACTGACGGTGTCATTTGCAGAACCTGCCCAGCATGGGAACTCTGAGACTCCGCCCACACACTTGACCTATTCTTCAGCCACAGTGGTCAGGCCACATGGCACCTGGGCTATACTTTGGAAGCTGCTTTTCTTTGTGGGCAGAAGACATAGGAAGCAGCTGCTGGTGCCAAGCAGTGTGGTTGTCAGGCACCCAGGGCCACAGTCCCTGGCTCACTAGTTACCTTGAAAACTGTTCTGTGCAGGTGGAGAACACAAATCCAGATTCATATGCAGGATCAGGACTCATATGAGGTCCTAACTGCATTTCCTCAACTCCTTTCTGGTTGGAGGCCTAGGCCAGCAGATCATGTCTGGGGAATGCAAACATCGGTCTGTGGGCATTGATGGGATTAAGGTATCTCTGGTATATGCTCGGGGTGAAGCCATACACAGCTCTGCAACCTTGTTTTTGGAAAAAGCAGTCTGAGCATTCTTAGGTTATCAGACAGATGGCTCAGGGTCCAGCCTTGCCTCACCACCCACGCTGCTAACTCCTACCCCATACATTGAATCACTTACTTCTGGGCCTCACATTCTCCACTGCCCTTCCTGGGCAGAAGCGAGGAGCTCTTAGTTTCCTAGACATGGGTCTTGAAGCCCCATTTAAATGGGACCCTCGGTCACCGTGGGTATGGTGTGTGAACCACACAGATCTTCCAGAATGACACAAGACCAAGAGACTCCTAGTATAGTATTGCAAAACATCCCTTGGGTGAAGTCACCACCACCCCAGGCATTGCCTTTCTGCCATTACTACTGGCACATTTAGGCAGGGAAAGAATAGTCAGGCAGGTCCCTGACATGTCTACACACTCCATATGGTGGTGTCCCTTTGACCTTCTGATACATACAGCATCTGGAACTCTGTTTCTCAGATGAACTTGGCCCCAGTCTACTTGGCTGTCCTTATCTTCCTGTTGGGCCATGGTCAGGATATGTGGTCCTTTCCCATTCGCTGGTTTCCCTGACTCCAAGAGAGGCTGCAGACACTGACTGGTTCCTGCCTGCCTGGTGGCCTCTGGGGTACAGTGTCCAGCAGAGCCTGGGGTTCTAGGTGAGGCAAGCAAACCAGTTGGATTCACAGCATCACTGTACATGAATTTGTGAGGTCATGTCAGCCAGCCACGTTTCCCCTTTGTAGCCCAAAATAGGAAGCCTGGGGAAGGGTAATTCCAGAGTCTGTAGTATCCCTGAGACACCTGGGAGAGGAAGGGAATCAGTGGCCTGAAAAGTAGAGTGGTCACCTGAGCAGGAGTGGAGTGCCCTGTGAACCATGCTCAGAAGAAATGTCTCCTTTGAATTAGGCCAGCCTTGGGTTTCTCTGCTTCAGCGTCAGCTAAGCTCAAGTAATATGTCTGGCTACAGTGCATTTATTGCATGAGGAGTGAGTGAGTGAGTGAATGTGTGAATGGGTGGGCATATGGGTGAATGCCTGAGTAGCCAGGTGAGTCCAAACCTTACAAGGACAGGGCATATTGGGCTCCTCTGCCAGGCCATGTCCTGGTGGGTCTCTGAGCATGTGGGGAAGTTGTGCGCTTGCCCAGTATCCAAACCAAGTCCCTGCTATAGGAGAATGTCACTGTTCATGGGGCATACTGTCATGGAGGTTGCTGGGTGGGGTGACAGTCACCTGCTCTGCTTTTGACCCGCCATGGTGTCCTTGGTAGGTTACTTCACCTCTCTCTGTCTGTAAAATGGGCTTGGGGAGGAAAACTTCATTAGGATTTGGTAACTTTGTGCTGTTTAAAGTTTGGAGAAAGAATTCCCGGCATCGTTGCAAGTTTACACAGGGAGGAATTATTCTGTGCCAGACATCACTAGCAACTTCTTAAAATGTCAAAGTTCTGTCAACCATTTAGCAGGGCTGATGCCAGGCAGCCTGCCATGTTCTGAGCAGGAATTTTGCAGCACCTCCTCCTCCCTCATTAGCTACATTGACTCTTCGGAGTCAGTAAGTGCTGCCCCAGGGCCTTTGCACTTGCTGCCTGGTGAATAATCTTCTCTGTGGGTCCCTTTGACTCTACTATTGAACTGACAGAGTTGTCCCCTGGAACCACTAGCAACCAGCCAGAATGGCCTGTTCCAACCCTCTATCCCTCCCATCCCTTGTCTGTACAAGGCCTGCCTTTTCTCTCCTTTTGTCTGGGTGTCTGAGTACAAGGTACTCAGCCTATTTGCAGAAGTGGCTGTCTGCTACTTTAACACTTCCTGCACACTCAGGGATCATAATATGTGAGCGATAAAGGAAAAGAAACAAGACTGAAAATTATTTTACTGAGGGATGAACTAGTGGCTGAAGACGGCCAGTCGGGTGGTCCAAGGAAGCTCCCTACAGTTCTAGAGCTTGCCCTGGAGAGGCTGCCATGTCTGGACAACGAGAAGAGAGGCAGAGTAGGCCCATGTGAGAAATTTAGCATGCTGGGCATTGTCCTGAAGACAGAAGGAAAGAGCCATTCTGAGTCCATGCCTCCTCAGAATAGGGTAGCTACCCAGGGCATTAGTGTTGGATAGGGGAGATGGCAAGGAGCTGGCTCTAGGAGTGGCCAGAGCAGAGCCTGCAGCGAAGCAGGTTCAGATGGTGAGATACCCAGTGGGAGGGGAAGGCTGTAGCCAGCACACTCTGACCCTTCTGGACAGAAGACACGAAGTAGGTCTCATTAGGGCAGTCCCTGGGGCCACCATGTCCTAGGCCCTTGTGCTTCAGGCATGACCCTCGCTGCCTCCCTGAAGAAAAGCAGATATCAGATGACAGGACTGGGAACAGGGCCTGCAATCCCTGCACTGTGTCCCTGTGTGTGAGAGGGCAAGAGTACCAGAGGGGGCAGAATAGGTACAGCAGGGGCTCTCCTCACTAGGTGAAATTGCTTGTAGGACTAGAGTACTCACTGACCAAGGAGACATAGCGGGAGCTTGGGCTCATTTGATTTGGACTATGGGGACAGAGAACTCGGCCCTTTCTGGGAGGGGTGTCCAAACATGAACCTATAGGACCATACCTACCACCAGGGTCCAAGCAGAGTTCAGGGCACAGCATCATGAAGGAGCCAGTGTTTGTAGAGTAGGAGGTGCATTTAGGCAGCCTAGGCCTGGATGTCACCATGGCCCCAGGTGGCAGTGCAGGCCACTCAGCTTGGCATGGCCCCCATAGTAGTGTGAGTCTCAGATACCAACATGGCCCCAGGTGGTGGCCCAGACTACAGGACTCTGCACCGCCCTAAGTGGCAACAGGAGCCACAGACATCAACACGAGCCCCCTTGGCTGCTTCAAAGCTTCAGATCAAGACTTAGCTCTTGGAAATAGCCCAGGTCTGAACATCACCTTGGACTCAGGAGGCAAGTAGGCCATTCATGTCAGGCTGTTCCTCACCTCCCTCACCTATTCAAATCTGGCTCTCTCCCCAGCCCATGAACCATTCTGCCTGTCTCTTTCTCTCTTCTATCTCCTCATCCCGTACTGGCTTACCACAATGATGCCCGAATGCCTGGCACCAGAGATCCTGGTTGAGTCACTGGTGGAACTGAGTTTTTCCCACCAAGCTGAAAGGCACTGTGTGGAGCTGTTGCTTTTCTTCTCTCACATGCCGGGGCCTAGTAACCACAGGTAGTGCTTGGCATGATGGTGCCTGACTGCCCAGCCCCAGAGCCATCTCTGTCCTCTGCCAGCTCAGGCCTGGAAAATGTTGTGAGGTTCAAGTGGTATATGTTGTGTGTGTGTTAAATAATGTGCGTTGTATTGAGTGTAGTGGATTGTGTATCCTGAGCCAATTTTGCCAAAAATTCCTTCCCTTGGGTTGATATAAACAACATCTAACCCCTTCTCCTACAGTCTCAATGACAAATAACAGTGTAATTCCACCAAAGTTCACTTTGGGGAACCAAGGAGTTTATTAGTCGCACTTACAGAACAGTGGGTGGGGGGTTACATTCAGGAGCATGGGTGACTTTAAATCAGTCACACTGGAATGTCTACACCCAGTATGCATGAAGACTTCCCCCACATGCCTGTATAGATGGAATCCTCTCCTGTCATCCTTACCCAACTACATATTCTAGGCATGTCAAGAGATCAGAGGCCACCCGAAATTAGGGTAGGATTTCATGCAACGAGTTGGGAGGGGTTGTTGAGTACTCAGGTGAGGGTCCATAACCCTCCCCAGATCCTTCCAAAAAGAAAACACCAACACTCACCATGCCAGGCTGTGATGACCTCTGGAGAGCAGTCCCAGCTGGACTCCTGAAGATGGCATCAGTTTGTCTGGGAGGATAGCACATGGCACCCTTTCCTCCCCTTCCTCTGCTTCTTTCTACTGCAAGGGAGGCTTCCCTTAGTGTTTAAGAAAACACCATTTGACACTGCAGCAGGAGAATATGGCTCCTGCCCTCACTATCTCTGCTCCAGTGAGCCTTCAGTCCTATGCAGACAGAACCCTTGATCAAGGCAGCCGTGAGATGGGAATATTCAGCCAGGTACCCCATGCTGTCCATACATGATCCAAGGTGGGAATATTTAGATGCACATTTGGGCATATCCAGATGTGCAGCTGGAAATATCCAGATACACAGCTAGGGATATCCAAATGCACAGCTGGGAATATCCAGATGGACAGGATATGAAGAAACTCTCTAGCCATATAACAAAGTCAGAGTCAAGCTTGGGCGTGGTATAGTCTGTGTGGACCCCAAGGCTGGAAACTATACAAGCCTCTCTTTTGCACTGAGGAGTTCCTCAGGAAAGTGTTCAGGCAGTAGACTGAGAGTGTGTGTGGGGGCAAGCAGGATTTCAGAAGGGAGAGAGAGGCTGGGACAGGGAGAGGGTGTTTGGAGTTGTTGTCATCTGTAAGACACTGTGGGGAGCTCTTCTGGCTGGGAGAGCCTGACCTTGGAATCTTGTGGGAACACAGAGTCTAGGAAATTGACGTTAGAGAATAGCCTGGCAGATAGGATTCCTGGGGGAACATCACCCACCCCCAGTGCTCCTTTGTTCATGTGGGAAGCCTCAATGCCCCTCCATGTCTGGGAATTTGGAGTCACTTCAATAGAGACAGGATACTGCAGCTGTGGTGTTGGGAGCAGCAACAGAGAGCAGAATGTCTGGGAGAATCCCTGAGCTATGAGGACAGGTGGCTCTGTTGTGATGGATCCTAGGTTGATAAGATGGGGTCACTGTCTCCAGTGGCAGGGCCATCAGGACAGCTTTTCTGTGGGATGACTTATGTGTGAAGACTTTGGTGGTCTCACACAGAAGCATAAGCTACGGGCTTTGTGTGACAGGAGCCTGCAGCCTCCTATCCCTGTCCACCTGGGGCCTAGGCAAAAAATGTCACTGCCTCAGACTGCCTGACATTTGGGTGGCCATAGAAACCGGGTGGACTGTGGGTAGACAAGCAAAAGAGGAATTTCTTCTGCCCCTCCCCCATCTCTGCCATCTCTGTGCAAAGATAAATGACTCATCCTGTGCTCTGACAAAGAGATTAGTGGGACTGACTCAGACTGTCCCTCCAAGAGCCATCAGGTCTTCCCACAGTTTCAACCGTGGACAGGCTACACAATGCTGTCACTGTACGAGGTGGAGTAGATACTGTTTATGCAGCCAGGGATGCCCGATAGAAGGCCTTGCACCCCAAAGCCAGGGATGCCTGAGGGAAGGCCTTGCAGCCCAAAGTCAGAGATATCTGAGGGAAGGCCTTACACCCCAAAGCCCGCCAGGCCTCAGCTTTTCAGGTAGTCTGTCCTTTCCAGCCTTTGCAGACTACCTCTTACCCAGATGTCTGCCCAAAGCACTGCTCCTGCAGGGGTCTTCACTGAATGCCTCCTACTTCTACACCTCACTGCTCCTGCCAGGGGCTTTGTGGTCAGAACTCCCAGTGTGTGGAGGCAGGAAGAGAGCCTGCATCTGCTCCCTTTGTCTAGATCTTCAGAAAGGCCTGGGCAGCTCTCTGTTCTGGGTAAAAATTGTACTCTCTCTCACCTGACATTATCTTAACTACTTCCTGCAATGGTCCACAGAAAAGCCTGAGTTTCTCTGCAATAGGCAAACTGAGGCTGTGACTAGAAGCTCTCTGAAAGCTGTGGACCTAACTCCAAGCTCGCTGGCTACATCTTTCTTGGGTGTGATGGTCTCTGCTACTGTTTCCTCCTCCTTCAGGAATAGGTCCCAGAGCAAGGATGGTGATGGTGACTCAGAGGACAATGGTTGCTACTATAGCATGAGGTCCTGGGTTTGAATCACTAGAAGCCATGATAAAAGCCATGAGTAGCTGCACACATGCTTGTAATTCCAGCTCTGGTCATGTCAGAGGTTAGATACTGGAGATTGTCCTTGGTTTTCTGGATCCCAGCAAGGCTTTAGTTTCATTGAGTGACCCTACATCAAGACAATAAGTTGTAGAGTAATTGAGCGGGGCACCCATTGCTGTCCTCTGACCCCTGCATCCTCTGAAGAAGTGTTGGAGTAGACCTAGGTCCCTGACTGTAATTTCATAAGTGCTATTTCCCCAGGCATGAGGGCAAAGCTAGAGAATTCTGTCAAGGATCTGATATAGCCTTTCCAGGCATCTGGATATTATGGGATGTTCTGGCTGTAGCTCACAGGAGTGTTGCCATCGGGATGAAAATAAACTTCTGTGGCCGACCTAGGCCTATGGTATCTGCTGGGAAAATGAATACCTTAAATTTGTGTTAGTTCTTCCTTTGATTTTATTTATGTTTTCTATTTTCAGTTCTGTGGATGGTATCTTGGGTCTGTTGCTTCTGCCCTCCCAGCTAGGCACCATATCAGCAGCCTAGGTCAGATAATTAGTGTAACTGTTATCTATACACGGACCTATCATGAGGCAAAAGCCTTGCAGTCACAAGACTACCTCAGCAACCCAGTGGTTGCTGTTTTCGTGGTCACGTGCTAAGCTCTGTGTGTGGGCGTTGTGCAAATCCTCTGCAATGATGCTGAGGCCTCAGAACCCGGACTGAGTATGCCCAACACCCTAGCTGAGCCTGCTCACTGGATTCAGGTGGTCACATGACTCTGGCTCCTCCTTTCCGGATCAGGAATCAAGCTAGGCACTTTCTGTGTTTGCTGTGGACTAACCTCCACCCACGGAAGACATTCTGAGTTCTTGCCCTTGCCCTTGCCCTCACTAAGGACAAAGGTGGGTCGGACTGTGGCTTAGACTCTCTAAGTACCCAGGAAGCATTGCAGGCTGACTTTCCAAGCCCACTTTTCTGCTGCCTCTGGGATTTACTCGGCAGGGGGCGGGGGCGAGGGTTTTATGGGTCAAGTAGATGCTATCAAGAACAGGTAGTCTGAGGAGAGGGTTTTTCACAGAGGTGGTGGGAGGGTGTTCTGATGGTGGACAAAGTTTTAAAAGCCTGCCTCAGAACGAGGGGTTTGTGGAGTCTTCATCTGACCCTGGTCTCAGAAGTGTTCCTGTGTGCAGTCAGGCTCAACAAGGCAAAGGGGTGGAAGTGGAGAGAGAGATTGAAAATGAGCACTGGCAGCAAGGGTTTAAAAACTGGCGTTCAGCTCTGCAGGGTAGGACCACCCTTCCCTTCCTTGTCCCCTGACTGTGGTCATTGCCCTGCCAGATTTTCTGCCTCTTCTACAGTGAGATGCTTCTCCTCTGCCTCTCTTCTGACCCTGTTACTCTCAAGGATACTGGAGGCTTCCAACCAGTAGTTCTCACAGAGCTGATTTTGGGAGGAGGGAGAGGGTTTCGTTTCCCTGCAGCCTCTCTCTTGGTTGCTGCTATGCCCTGGCTTCCTTTCTCACCCAGCTTCCTGAGCTCTTACTCTGGGATGAGCGTTTGTCTGGAAGAAGGAAGTGATCAGAGAAGGGAAGGGAAGGTGGGGATATGGGGCTTTTGTAAAGTTTGAGATTTCAATGAGCTTGTCAACATGAGGACAAAATCGATACTGTAAATTCCTTCATTTGAAAGTCTTTAGTTTTCAAGAGGGTAGTTGGCAGAGGGTTATTCACCCTCCTGTGTTCAAGATCGCCCTAGGCCATCAACACATTGAGATTTCCATCTTCTTTACTAAGTATTGTTCCTAGGATTCCTTGTTGCAAGCTCCCTTTTCATCCTCCAGACAGAAAGTGGTAGTGTAAAGAGACACACAGATGAAATCTCAAGAATGTCTTGGGTCCATTGTGCAGGGTGTAGCGAATGAGTCAACCTGAGTAAGCAGCAACATGGTACCTTCATGCCTGGGGTTGAAAAAATGTACTTTCCAGTTGAAGAATGATGTCACATTTTGTATGACAGAGAACTTAAGTAATGCATTTTCCTCCCACTTGGCCATTTCTAAGCTTCCTCTGAGACTGCAAAGACCAACAGACAAGAAAGATGGGCTCCATTGAAAGGAAGCAGGGGACCTTCAGATATACAGGTAAAGACACTTCCACCATGCTGTATTGGTGCTTATGTAGTAGGCTCATGGAAACATGTAGCTCTCAAGTCTCTGCAAGCTCCTGGGAATGGATTCCTTTACAAAGAGCCCCTGTTGTATTCATTTTCCCTGAACATATTTTGCAGTGGAGGGTATAATATTCTACCTCTTTAATTCTTGATTGCAGTTTACTAAGCACGGTATGATACATTTATAATACTGGAATTTTTCTTCTTGTCATTCATTTGATATTTTATCTTCTCTCATCAGTCAATGATTTTGCCCACTTGAATCTTTTCAGTTCTTCCTTCACAGATCATTCACCTAAAATAGTTAGGTGAAAAGTCACTGTATCATTTTTAAGATGTTCCAGAGAGTCTTTTGCATGAGCAAATGAAATACCCCACCATTGAAAGCAGGGTACCACTGATGTGCCAGACAGTGCCTCTCACTCCAAATAACTCATGGCTTTTCCATACTTTCTAATCACTGAAAGGCTGCCCTTCTCAAATAGCAAGCATTGCCATAACTTGTCCTGTTAAGTTCCCTCACTCAGCCTCAGAAAAATCCAGTTACTGTTCTTTCCATTTACAGAGGGTTCTGAGTCTGAGCATCCCTCAAGCCCCAGTGGCTCATTTCTCACTGTTCCTGTAAGTTCTGAGCCAGTGCAAACCCTTCACATAGTGGTGGCTGTCTGGGCCTGAAGGATTCTTACTGAAATGAAATAGGGACCCAAACTAATGGAGTAGACACTATCTACACCAGGATCATTCACTGTGCTACTGGCAAAGAAAACCCCAGAGGGTCTTACAGCACACTATCATAAATAGCACCCACCCCACTCACTGTAGTTTAGAGACATATGCTGTCATGGTCCTGCTAAAGCCCTAGCAGACAGAAAAAGTCTGCAGTACAGAGTTTGTACAGCAGGCAGGGACTAATGGAAGCACTTGGCCAGCAGCAGCACTGACTAGTCCAAATAAATTAAGGATTTGCCAAAAGTCATCCAGGCTCTAGATAAGCAGTACTGTGATTTGAGTCCAGCTTGGTTATTGCCTTTTATAATCCCCTGTTCATCACTTGCTGCTTCAGCAAAATGATTGTACTTTTATGAAGTGAAGACATGTCCATCCCCCCCTCCGCTCCCCCCCACACACTTATTCATCCAACACCAGAAACCTTGACTTGAATAGTCAGGATGATGTCTGTTACAAACAAGGACACTGACAATAATCTTTTGTGAATAAGGGAATGTGTTAGATGCATGACTTGCCATGTAAGGGAGGGCAGCCCCCTGGAGTTGGTACAGGACACACCCAGACACCAGGTTCTCAGCAGACAAAGAAAGATGTATTAAGCTGGGGGGGGGGGAAGCAGGGAGGCAGAGACTGCAAATGCAGACATCAGCAACAGCAGCAGCAGCTCAGCAAGCAGTAACCAACAAGCAGGTTTTTTTGTTTTGTTTTGTTTTCTGGGAGTGAGTTTTTAAGGAGAAAAAGGGGTGCAGTTTGTGCCACGGTGAGTTGGCAATTGGACATGTTAGCCAAATAATGAATTTTGACTGTTGGGCCTTGATATTTTGTCTCAGGAAGGAGTCAGTAGCCAAATGAGGGAATAGATGTTGCGGCTAGCGTTAAGAATCCAGTCTGACATTTTTTAGCAAAGGAGAGGGAAAAGCAAAGGGCAAAACCTGTCTACACTGTGTTTGCCAGGCTTCAGGCTGTGTTGGCCATTCTCTGGCCTCCTAGAGAGCCTTTGAGTTGTTGTGTTCAAATATGCACCTTACTAGGGAAAAATGTCCAGTGGAACAGAAAAAAAACAAAAAACAAAAACAAAAACAAAAAAAACCTCCCTCGGTAGATCTTTTCCTTCACTAAACAAAATAGGCTGGGCTGGGTGTCAGTGTTAGAGAAAAATAGTGATGCTAAAATGTCTGGCAACCTGGGGGCTACAATCAGAAGGCGCTAGAAGACCACTTTGGGAGTAAAGTGGCTTTTCTGCTGGCACTCACTGACAAGCGTGAAAATGTGAGATTGTATGAGAAGATACATACTGATTCTTTGAACATGTTACCTGGACTGATCAAAGGGGGCAAGTGACTTTTCAGACCAGTTGCAGACTGAACTCTTTAAAGCCTGTGACCCTTGATCTTGATTCTTGACTGAGAATGGCAGATCTAAAGTAGATAATACAGAGGGACAAAGGCATGCTCAAACAACGAAGCACATACACGCAGGAAGTCACTTGTGTAGTTGGATACACGACCTGAAGGAGAGGAGGAGGAAAGGATAGGTGTCATGACCCAGCCAGGAAAGAAGACAGGCAATCTATCAGCAATCCGGGACTGAGCTATGGTGAAAAGACTAGTCACTACAAATTGGAAAAACAAATGAATTTCTGGAAGCCGACAACAGACTCTGAAAGCCACTCCTCTGTCATCATGTGACACTAAATGGTGAAATGGGAAATGCCTTTAGAGTTAGAAAAGAGACAAGGGTGTCTCCGAGGAAGCCAGCTGCATGAAGCAGTGCTGACCTTAGTGGACTAAGCTAAGTGTGGTGCACAGGGCATCTTATGCACCTTGTGTGCATACATGCACCTTGCAGTTCAAAGGGGTCCACTAACTTGTCCAAGGTAGCTCTCTTCACTTGTCTTAAAACACTTGGTTCCCACCTCAACAGGTGCGACTGTCGAAAAAACTGTGTCTTTTCTCTGTTGCATGAAGTCTCTCCAGAACTTGAGAATTTCCACCTGCCTTGGAGAAAGAGTTCAGCCACTACAGAAGTGCTTGATGGGAGGTGGGGAGGGAAGCCAGTAGAGTAATTGGTGGTGTACAAAGGTCTGAATCTACTATTTTGGTGGATGAAACCTTCTGTGATAATCACTTAGCATCCTGGAGGAGAGTATTCATGATCCAAAAGGGAACCCTGGGTACAATTCTCATGGAACTTGTGTGAGGAAGTAAAAAGTCTTCAGTGTGCTCCACATCAAGAAGTTGTTGCCATAGTTCAAATGTTGGGTTCTCTTAGCTCTGTGTTCTGCTACTGCAGCAGAGGAGCTTGTCCTTCACAGCCAGGCAGCATTGTAGGAAGAATTCCAGAATGGCACAGGCAGGAGCTTAGCTGATGTGCCAAATATTTTTAATTTTTTAATTCAGTTTTTGTCGCATGCCCGTGTGCCTGACTGCCTGTTGTGTGCATGCCACATGCTTGCAGATGGCATCAGAGGCCAGAAAGGTGCCAGAATCCCCAGAGCTGGTCTGGCCTACACCATGGCCCAAGTACACTCGTGTTCATCACGAATCCCACTCTACTGTGTTTAAAAGGCTCCAAAGGGCCCCTTCTTGCAAGCTGTCTGCTGTGACTGTGCCTGGAGTTTGCCCACTGGGTGTTTGTGATTTGTCCTTTGGGGAAAACTGGCACTTTACTTACCCTCCTATGGTGCCATCCCCGTGGTGCAGCATGTGGCACATTGACCACTGATGTGTTTTCTAACTTTTCATCCTTTCCCATTTCAGAATACAATGGTGGTGAAAGCCATGCTCTTCTAGGAAGAAAGAGAGGCCAGATCTCTTTCCTGGCTTCTACTGGCAAAAGGAAAGGTCGTTATGAGCACAATGGGCGTGTGTTTCTGCCTTCAAAATTCCAGGGTGATGGTGGAAATGTGGAGATGCGAGATGTTCTCCAGGACCCCTCTGTAAGATAGTAAGTGACCAGGCAGCCTGGTTAGTAGAGAGCAGTCCCTGGGACTGTGCAACACTTTCACCTCCTGTGGCCCTGTGGTCTTCTCTTCCTGGGAAACTAGAGATCCAGTGTTCCATATAAGAGGGATGGTGGCTGAGCAATACTAATTGTACGTTTGTTAGTAGTGATGGGAATGAGGAGGCATGCAAGGATTTCTTAGCATTTATCAGCACTTCCTCATTCTTCCATAGCACACCTTATGCTATGCGGCGTAAGAGTAGAGAGGACCAAATCCGTAGGACAGTGTGGAAAGATGGCAAGCCTCAAAACAAAGAAGTGAGGCAGCACACAGATGAAATGCTGGGGAGCTGGTTCAAGGTCACGGTGAGTGTCTTGGTGACCACTGCTGCGGTATGTCTGCTTTCCTCTGAGATTCCATGGTATCTCTCTTCTGTCTTGTTCCTTGTTTGTAAATTTAGATTCCCTGTGGCAGAAAGTCTGACAAGACACAGCTAATGAAATCAGTCCACAGCCTCTGCAGCATGCCCTTCACCGCAGTGGATGTAAGAGAGGATGGTGAAGCCAGCTAGGATGGCTTGGGAGATTGAGGAGGAGGCCAGGCTCAGCAGGGGTCAGTGGCCTCTTAACACTTTCACTTCTTTCCCCTCTCCCAAGTTCCATTGTGACAAACACCGGATCCGGTTCTTTGTCCAGGATGTTAGCACTGCCTGTGCATTGAAGGATGTCAGCTATAAGATGTATGATGAGGACAGTCAGAAGGTGCGTGCTGGAGTCATTCTCTGTACACACAGGCCCTGAGTTGGGAGTGTCATCTTCAGGATTAGAGTTTCCAGTGCTCACTCTGTCTCTCCTCCTTACAGATCCCTGTTTTTGTCAATCCCTCGGATGTACCCTACTCTGTGCTGAATAGGTTCACGGGAGAACAAATGGAGCAGCTAAAGGTACAGCTGTCTGAAGGCAGTGTGTGTGTCAGCTTCCCAAACCCAGTTCTCCTTTCCCTCAGTCCCTGAAGTTCCCAACACCATAAACCTGAAGTTCACAACACCACAAAGCCACAGAGCCACCCTCTCCATCTGTGTCTCTGCAGCTGGCCCTGAGGAAAAGATACGATGTTTCCCAGCGTGCTCTGAACCTCCAAAAGCTCCACTCTGACCCAGGTATTGCTGGCAACAATCACTGTAGACCATGGGTCAGCCTAGGAAGAAGACATACATGTAGCAGCCTGTGGAGGGGTCTTTGCTGTGGCAGGTTCAGATGGACCCCTCTCCATCCTCTGATTTCTCTCCCCCCTCCTCCTGAAGACTTGGTGCACCATGGCATAGACATGATTCTGACCCGAAGAAGCTGCATGGCTGCTACCCTTCAGATCATCCAAGAGGATTTCCCTGAGGTGTTAATGTTTGGGTGGAGGGCCAGAAGGATGGAGTGCAGGGAAAAGGTGTCTCTGAGGCTCTCAACAGTAATGGTCACTCTAACTCTTGCTCCCCAAAGCTGCTCTCCTTGAACTTGAGCAACAACAAACTGATCCGGTTAGATAGCCTGTTTGATGTGGTGGAGAAAGCACCCCAAGTCAAGATTCTGAACCTCTCCACAAACCAGGTGAGCTGATGAGATTGGGTTGAGGATGGATAGTAGTGCAGACTATATTAACATGAGGCAGACAGAGTGACCCGTGAGTGGGAGCAGAGAGACATGGGTCCTGAACTGCAGATGGCTGCCTTTACCTGGGACACCTTTACCAGTCCTCTCCCATTTATCCCAGCTAAGAACAGCGTGGGAGTTGGAGAAGATGAAGGGGCTGAAGCTAAAAGAGCTGTGGCTAGAAGGGAACCCCATGTGCAGCACCTTCTCAGACAATTCGGCCTATGTAAGGTACATCATGGCAGCTGGCACCTTCCCCTTCACAGACTCCTTGTCTCCTGGTGGTCTGAGACACTCTCTGTGGGGAGAGAGGAATCAAATCTCCAAGCAATTTGATTCCTCTCTCCCCTGTCTCTGTACCCAGCGGTGCTCACAGGCCTCCTTTGATTCTGTTCTTCATGCCCCGTCTCACCTGGTGTGGGCGGCATTTCCCTTATGTGAGTTTTTGGCCTCCTCCAGAAGGCCCTGCCTTGCCTCATCTCAGTAGCACCAGGTCTCCTCTCCAGTCCTGAGAGGAGCCTCCAGATCTTGTTCCTGAATGGTTCCCTCTTCTGTCCCAGGCTGCCCTAGAGGTTGTCCTGCCCCAGGCTGAGGTGCTGGGTGATGCTGATGTGGACATCACTTCCTCTGGACTACTGCTGGGATCTCTGTCTTCCTTGGGGGGAAACCTTGGCTCTCTTAATCAGGGATCCAGGAGTGGGCCGTGACTGGGGAGCTGAAGGCTTCCTGGAGCAGGGATGGGAGGCAGAATGCAGAAGAGGTTGAGGAGACAGAAGGACTGGCCTCCCTGATGCCTCCACCCCTCCTACCTTTCCTGCCTATACCCATGCACCAACCTATCTTGCTCATCATCCTACCTAGCATATAAGAGGAGCCTTGGGTAGCCCGAGACAAGCAATTTGATTCCTTGGATAAGACCATAGCCCCTCCATCCTATGCTGAGGTGTCCAACACCCATTATTTCTTCAGCTTCTGAAAAATGGTTCCTGCCTCCAGGGAGGCTCTTAGTCGCCAACTCACTGAGGAAATACTATGGGCCCCCATGCCTAACTCAGTAATGGGCATTCTTTCATTCCTGCTTTGGATCCCTGGGCTAGCCAGGCACAAGTGAAGGAAATGGCAGCAGCAGGGGAGTCCCTTTCTGCCCCACTACCCAGGCCCCACTACACCAGGCAAGAAAACATTTCTCACTCCCTTTGCATCGTTTCCTTTGTCTTCTTTGCCTCTCCTCTTCTATGTCTTTCTCTCCACTTTCTTCCCCCACTCCCTCTCCGTCACCACCAACCACCCCCACCTACCATCTCCTTCCCACATCCTGGCTCCTGCCTCCCCAACCTTCATCTCTCAGCATCCCAGAAAATCCTAGACACCTTTCCTTTCTAAGTGGCAGGGCCCTAAGATCCAGTCCTGCTCCTTTAAAGCCCTTCAGTCGACCTTTTTGAGACAGGGAAAGGATGCAGGGAGAGGAAGGGAGCCCTGTAGACTGGGCTCCCTATGTGGCTCCTTGTGGTCCTGGAGAAGGCCAGTGCAGTGTGGGTGGGAGATACCCAAGGGGTGGGTACCAGGGAAGGGAGCAGAAAAGGGAGGGAAAACCCCCAATGGTGGGGTGGAGGCAGGGGAGAGATCCTGCCCAAATCTGAACTGTTAATGACTTTTGTGGCCTTTTCTTTGTGAACAGGGCTGTCTTGGACTGTTTCCCAGAATTGACTCACCTGGTATGTTCCTGTCTTCACCATTGCCTCCTCTTCCTTATACAATTGGCCTCCACTTTTAATTCCAGCCCTTTTGTATCTTGCCTAGACATGTTTGCCTGGGACACACATCCATTTTCTACAGTATGGATTCCAGAAAAATATCTGAATGCTGTCCCAAATTATAAACACAAAGCACCCCACCCGAAACAACCCTACAAAGCACATGTGATAGTGATTTACAGTATCCCATAATACAGTGCCCTCGAAGATCCCACAGCCTAAGGATGTCCTGACCACCTTATACCTGGTCTCTGGCTCAAGGTCCCCCTTGGGTCTCTTAGTCCCCATAGACATCTGGTGCGACCTCACTGGTGTGCATTCCCAGCCTCCTCCTTCTCTTCTCAGGATGGCAGGAAGTTACCACTTTCAAGTGTAATGGACATTGAAGAACCTCAGTTAATGAAGCCCTGCAAGGTGAGGAAAAAGGACCAAGACAGATTTATGGTGTTGCCAGTGGCTCTCTAAGTAGACACAGCATCTGAAATGGCTTTGTATTTTAGGAAAGCTTTAAGGGTTCTGAGGCCATAAAGAATCAACTACAGCAATTCCTGCAGGAGTAAGTGCATGTGGAACCTTGACGATGGAAGGGAAGGAGTTGGCTAGGTTGGGTCACCTTAGCACTGGTCTGCTCAGAGGCCTTTTCAGGTCACCTTTGGTGCCCAGGTGGAAGTAATAGCCCATTCCAGCAACCTCCACATCCCACAGGTATTACTTGATCTATGACTATGGAGAGAGACAGGGTCTCCTCAGAGTTTACCATGACCAGGCCTGCTTCTCCCTGACAATTCCCTTCAACCCCAGTGATCCAGATCTGTGAGTATCACAGCTCATGCTATATCCAGGAGCAGTGTGACTCCTCCTCCCACTCCCCCACCAAGTAGAAACAACTGACCCCCAGGAAGCATCTTCACTGTCTCGACCACCAACTCTTGTTCCTCTTTTCTCTTAGGAGTGGCTTGTGTGAGTACTTCAAGGATGACATAGACATGAAGAATCCCAAGGAGTTCTGTAAGTGTATGATGAGGAAGACCTGGTAGAGTGCAGGAACTGGGCCTGTGAAGGAGGTAATCATAGAGGCCATGGACCAGGATGTAATAGATAAATCCCTGATCTTTGCTTCCTCCTTCCTCTATAGACCTTCAGAGGCAGTTGCTGAAGTACACAAAACAAGACATTGTGGACTTTCTCAGGGCACTACCCAAAACCCTGCATGTCTTGAGCTCTTTTCAGGTGGACATGTGTTTTCAGACGGTGAGCATCAGCTTCTGCCTTAGGACACGTCCCTACGTGGTTAGAAACTTATGCAGCACCCTGAGCCTGTGCCGTCTTCTCTTTCAGGATACGATGCTCTGCTTCTCTGTTAGTGGATTATTCAAGGAAGGTGAGTGTCTGCAGAATCACCTCTCCAGACCCTTCCTACTCCCTGCCCTGGATGTGCACCCCTGAGAACTCACCAGCTCCCCCCCCTCAATTGGACACCTTTCCTTCCTTTCCTGCCTTGTGCTCTCCTGCCCACATCACCCTGTCCCCAGACCATCCTGTTCTGACTGAAGCCTGTGCCTATCTGGGTGAGGGAGGGCACTGGAGCTGTGGGCTTTGTGACTCTCATTCCAGATCCTTACTCTGACTTTGGGCCAGTTGCTTAACTTCTACATTTCCACATTTGCCAATGGCCCTTATTAAACTCCCCCTTCCTGTAAGGGAAATGTGAAACAGACCAAGTGAACATTGGAAGAGACGCTTCACAGGCTGCAGCATGTGGTAGGGGACCCATCAGTGGATGTGGATCACTCCCCTTGTTGCCAGCCCCCATCCCCCTTCCCAGCATAGATCCCTGACTCTAAGCCAATAACAGACTGGTCCTGGGCACTTTCAGCATAAGATCCTGACTGGGGAATGTCCTGTGATGGTGCAAAACATGTATAATTCTAAGGATTCTGTATTGTTTTCTTATCCTCAAAGTGGAAGGCAGCTCTCAGGGATATATTCGTGGCTTCATGCGCACCTTCATTGCTACCCTTGACAGGAAGAGTTCAAAGTAAGTATAGTGTTGTGGGTGGAACTCCCACCCCAGCTTGAGGCCAGAAGCAATATAGTGAGGTGGTACCATTCTCTGGAGGGTAGTTTTGCAATATTGGAAGGCCAAGAGTAGCCTAGTAATTGAGCAGCGGCTCCAGGGTTGGAATATCAGTTTTCTTTTGAACCGTCACTCAGTGTTACCATGACCCAGTTAACTGATCTCTCCATGAGACCCTGGTTCTTCCTCTGAAAGTGGAAAGGAGAGGAATCAGGTTCTTTTTCTATTGTGTAGGCTAACCAGGTGGTTTTTAAATCCCCAAATCCAAGGCTCATAGACAATCTTTTGGAGGAGGTGGGTATGGTGTTCTCTGGGCAGCAGTCAAGGATTAGACTAGGCAGATCAAACATGGGAGGAATCCTGTTGCTGAGTAGCAGTGGTTAAAGAGGATCCTGTGTGGGGCAGTGGAGGGATTGTCTACCTGTCCAGTTGTCTCAGGGTCTGATTTTCTTCCAGCCTGTGCATTGTGAATGACCAACTTTTTCTGAGGAATCCAAGCCCTGATGAGATCCAGGGTGCCTTTGCCGTACCCTTGTCTACATCATGCTCCACCTTCAAGCCCGTCCTCTCTCAAGAGCAGCAAAGGATGGTGTGGGATTTCTCCAACCAGTCGGGGATGAAACTCGAGTGGTCTCAGAAGTGAGTGCCTGCTATAAATGTGCACAGGATGGAGCTGGGGCTGGGGTTGGAAACACATAAAAGTGAATAGTGAAATCTCAGACAACATATGAAAAAATGAACTGTCTATATGTTACTAATCCCCCCACACAAACAAACACTATAGGAGCACATTGAAAAGTTGCCTTCATTTTGTAATAGAGAATGTAAAGATTTTTATTTTTTATATTTTTTCCCTTTTTATTAGAAAGAAAATTATTTTACATGTCAGTCCCAGATCCCTCTCCCTCCCCTCCTCCCCTACCCCCCACAACTAACGTTTTACCCATCCCATACCCTTTCTGCTCCCCAGGGAGGGTGAGGCCTTCCATAAGGGGTCTTTAAAGTCTGTCATATCCTTTGGGATAGTGCCTAGGCCAATCCCCTTGTGTCTAGGCTCAGGGAGTATGAGCCCATGTGGGATGGGCTCCTAAAGTCCATTCCTATGCTAGGGATAAGTACTGATCCACTACAAGAGGCACCATAGATTTCCAAAATCTCCTCACTGACACCCACATTCAAGGGGTCTGGATCAGTCCCATGCTGGTTTCTCAGCTATCAGTCTGCGGACCAAGCGTTTTCCCTTGTTCAGATCAGCTGTTGCTGTGGGCTTCACCAGCCTGGTATGAACTCCTTTGCTCATCAGTCCTCCCTGCATCTGGATGTCATTTCAGTTTAGTGTTTAGCTGTGGGTGTCTGCTTCTACTTCCACCAGCTACTGGATGAAGTCTATACGATGGCATATGAATTAGGCGTCAATCTCATTATCAGGAGAGGGCATTTAAGGTAGCCTCTCTTCTGTTGCTTAGATTCTTAGTTGGTGTCATCTTTGTAGCTCTCCAGACATTTCCCCAGTACCTGATATCTCTTTGAACTTATAATGTCTCCCTCTATTATATTGTCTCTTATCTTGCTGTCTTCTGTTTTTCCCCCAACTCAACCGCCCTGTCCCATCATGTCCTCCTCACCCCTCCTCTTCTCCACTTCTCATTCTCCTAGCTCCCTCTCCCCTCCCCCATGCTCCCAATTTGCTCAGGAGATCTTGTCCCTTTCCCCTTCTCCAGGGGATCATGCATGTCTCTCTTATGGTCCTCCTTGTATAACAGCCTATCCGGCAGCCTGGGCTGTAGGATAACAATCCTTTATGTCTAAAATCCACATATGAGTGAGTACATACCATGTTTGTCTTTTTGTGACTGGGTTACCTCATTCAGAATGGTTTCTTCTAGTTCCATCCATTTGCCTGTGAATTTCAAGATTCCTTTGCTTTTTTCCCCACTGAGTAGTACTCCATTGTGTAAATGTACCACATTTTTTTTCTATCCATTCTTCAGTTGAGGGGCATCTAGGTTGTTTCCAGGTTCTGGCTATTACAAATAATGCTGCTATGAACATCTGTGAACAGATGTCCTTGTTGTATGAATGTGTTTCTTTGGGGTATATGCCTAAGAGTGGAATTGCTGGATCTTTTGGTAAACTGGTTCCCATTTTCCTGAGGAATCACCATACTGATTTCCAAAGTGGCTGTACAAGTTGGCACTCCCACCAGCAGTGGAGGAGTGTTCCTCTTTCTCCACAACCTCTCCAGCATAAACTGCCATTGGTGTTTTTGATTTTAGCCATTCTGACAGGAGTAAGATGGTATCTCAGAGTTGTTTTGATTTGCATTTCCCTGATGGCTAAGGATGTTGAACACTTTCTTAAGTGGATTTCAGCCATTTTAGATTCCTCTATTGAGAATTGTCTATTTAGTTCTATACCCCACTTTTTAATTGTATTATTTGGTGTTTTGGAGACTAGCTTCTTGAGTTCTTTGTAAATTTTGGAGATCAGCCCTCTGTTGGATGTGAGGTTGGTGAATATCTTTTCCCAATCCATGGGCTGTCTTTTTGTCTTGTTGACTGTGTCCTTTGCCTTACAGAAGCTGCTCAGTTTCAGGAGGTCCCATTTATTAATTGTGGATCTCAGTGTCTGTGCTACTGGTGTTATGTTCAGGAAGCTGTCTCCTGTACCAATTAGTTCAAGGGTATTTCCTACTTTCTCTTCTAATAAGTTCAGTGTGGCTGGGTTTATGTTGAGGTCTTTGGTGTATTTGGACTTAAGTTTTGTGCATGGGGATAGATATGGATCTATCTGCAGTCTTCTACATGCCAGCATCCAGTTATGCCAGCACCATTTGTTGAAGATGCTTTCTTTATTCCATTGTATAGCTTTGGCTTCTTTGTCAAAAATCAGTCATTTATAGGTGTGCGGGTTAATATCAGGGTTTTCAACTTGATTCCATTGGTCTATCTGTCTATTTTTGTACCAATACAAAGCTGTTTACAGGACTATAGCTCTGTAATAGAGCTTGAAGTCATTTAAGTCAGGGATGGTGATGCCTCCGGAAGTTCTTTTACTGTACAGGGGTTTTTTGGCTATCTTGACTCTTTTGTTTTTCCATATAAAGTTGAGAATTGTTTTTTCAAGTTCTGTGAAGAATTGTGCTGGGATTTTGATGGGGATTGCATTGAATCTGTAGATTGCTTTGGGCAAGATTGCCATTTTTACTATGTTGATCCTACCTATCCAAGAACATGGGAGATGACAGTCCATTTCTCAAATGGCATCCGATTCCACTTGGAAAATACAAATGAATTCATTATATTAAACCCCTAGAACTGCTCCACACCTGCAGGATGTAAAATTAATGTACAGAAATCAATTCTATTTCTGTATACTTGCAACAAATACCCAGTGGGACACAAATCCTTTTAGAATGGCAGCCAAAAGAATGAAACACTTTGGCACAAGTGTAACAAAAGAGGGAGTGGGAGACATGCTAGTGGGTAAAATGGCTTGCTGGTCAAGTGTCAGGACCACACCCCACATTGTCCATGACCTCCACACGTGCACCATTGTGCTCAGGCATCTGCACTCACAGGACACGTGTCTAGATGTGCTCATGCCCCCCCACGTGCATGAACACATGAATGCAGGCACAACACACATACACAGACAAACACAGCTCCATACTCTGATGTCTGAATAAGGTGTCTAAAAATAAAAAATGTAAAAAGACCCAAATAATGGGAAGGGAATATACACATTTGTGGATACGGCAATGGCAGTACTATCCAGAGGATTCTTCATTTTGCTTGAAATCCCTCTCAAAGGACCAAATGGTTTCCTTGTAAAAAAAATTGATATAAAGGGGCTGTAGAGTTGGTTTGGAATTTAAGAGCATGGGGAACTTTTCCTGAGGACCCGGGTTCAATTCCTACCACCAACATGACTTCTCACAAGTGTCTGTCACTCCAGTTGGATCTGGGGATCCAACACACTTTTATAGCTTCAGTGGGTACTTGCAGGCTTGTGGTGCACAGATATACATGCAGGTAAAACACCCATACACATAAAATAACATCAAATTTAAACATTTTCAAATTGGCATGGTGATCCCAAAGTACATGTGGAAATGCAGTGGACCTAAAGTAACCCAAACAACTTTGAATGAAAAGAACAAAGTTAAAAGAGGCACAGTTCCCAGTTTCAAAGCCAGCTGCAAAAGCTACATGAAATAAAATTATGTGGAGCTTGCATCCATCCGTGCCACATATTAGGCACGTACAGAAGAAACTTGCACAGCGATGGTCAGTTGATTGTTCATTACTAAGACTATCACATTACCACAGAGACCAATGTTATCTTTTCAACACATGGCACTGAGAGAACAGGATGTTCAATTCAAAAACAGCGAACTTTGTCCCCCAGCACCACCCACCCACACACCCTGTGAAAACACTGGCCATGTGTAGAGAGAGGATCCAAAATTCAGTGTTACTCCAACTGTAGTGCCCAAGGAACACAATAAAGATATAAATCTCCATGGCCTTGAATTAGATTGGCATGTATTGTCTGTGACTCCAAAAGCACAAGCAGCCAAAGAAACCCTGGCGAATGGGAGAGTTAGTGGCTGAGCGCCAGTAGTTAAGGAGTTTTCTTTTGCAACAGCAGAGCTGTTTGGTAATAAGTTTGGATTGTTGCAGAGTCTTGTAACTATACTAGAAATGACTGAAAGATGTGCACCTGAAATAGAAAACACCCTGAAATGTGCCGTACATCTTAGTTTAAAAATTATGAGGGAGAATTTGTTTCTTAGTCTCCATTTCTTAGTTGTTGTGCTTCTCTGGAGGTGTACAGTGTGGAGTATTGGTATTGAGCTTCACTATTCTTGTGAATACCCTTGTGTTTCTGCTTGGAATTCTGCTGAGCGTGAATGGTGACATTGTGGGTTCTACCATGTCTTTCTCCACTATTACTAGGGTGCTAAATCTGGCATACACATGAGTAACAGGTTAAGTGGTGGCATCTATGACCAGTGCATCTGTCCTATGGTATTAATGGAGGTCACATGTCCTCCCTCCTCAGGTGCCTTGAGGACAACAAGTGGGACTACACCAAAGCTGCTGAGGTCTTCACTATGCTCCAGGTGAGGTCTGGGAATCAAGTGGGCAACAGATGGGTGTCTCTGGAGTCTAAGTGACCAGGGGATGGGACTCAGGGCACTGGGCTATTCTGACATCCTGACTCCATTGTTCCAGACTGAGAGCAAGATCCCAAAGGAATTCTTCAGACAGATGACTTAAAATAAGCACCTGGATGCCATCTTCCTCTTGTACATATTCTCCTTTCCTTGTTTGTTCCTGAAGCTTTGCCCATGACTCCATCTGTAAGCCTGGCTGACCACAAGGCCAAAGTTAACATGTAGTCCATGTAACAGCCACCCCAGGGTCAATTATTCTGTATATTTCCCCCAAAGCTGCCTGTTTTGTTCATAATAAAGAGTTACTTTGTATATTGTGTCCTGTGTTCCTCTTTGCCTGTGGCAACCATGAGCTGGAGGAGCCAGGACTGCAGGGCCCACACCTCCACTTTCACAAAATCCGTACCTGAACATCCAGAAGCAGAGCCACAAAGCTTGCTTCCATGGACACTTTGTGAATAAATACTCATGGCAAAAGGCACATGCTACTTCCAGTGATTAGCCTTTGGGCACCATGGACTCTGCCACATGACTTTAACTGGAGGCCTGCAGAAGCATCTATGTGCCCTGCCTCAGTCATGGCTTCCCAAGGGGTGCCTCCTGGGCAGTGGGCCTGTGAAAGAAGGAAAGTGGTGAGAAGCCACACATTTTACCTCTTCTCTGTGGCCATTTGGGGTGCTTTCACAGTTTGGGCCATGATTGATTTCATGATTTGCACACAGGTGGGTGGCAAGTGGTCCTTTTTCCAGTTCACCACATGTTTCTAGTTCTTTTCTGCCTCCTTCCATTCTGGACACTGATGTGCAAGAAGTCAGGAGAGTACTGAAAGGGATGACTGGAAAAGGTCAGAGAGAAACCTGGCAGAAGGGAAATTCCCAGGAATTCACAAGGACGACCCTAGCTAAGACTCCTAGCAATAGTGAAGAGGATGCCTGAATTGGACATCTCATGTGACCAGGCAAGACTTCCAGTGGAGAGATTGGGACCTCAACCCAACCACATAACCTTCAACCTAAAGTCTGTCCTGCCTATGGAATGTGCTGGGGTGAGGCTGAAGCAGAGATTGTGGGAATGGACAACCAATGACTGGTCCAACCTGAGAACAATGCCTTGAGAGCGAGTCCATCCCTGACACTGCCTGGAGTACCAGGACCCAGAGGCTGGATGGTACAGAGACCTAGGGTAGAACCAAACACAACTGGAGAAAAAAGTCAATGTAAGGATGTCTAATGATTTTCTGCTATACTTACGGATTGGTGACTACTCCAATTGTCATCAGAGAGGCTTGATCCAGTAAGTGATGGAAACAGATGCATAGACCCACAGCCAAACATCAGGCTGAGCTCAGGGAATCCTGCTGAAGAGAGGGAGGAAGGATTGTGCAAGCCAGAGGGCTCAATGACATTGCAAGAAAGCCCACAGAAACAACTAACCTGGCTCATAGGAGCTCGCAGACTCTGGATTGACATCTATGGAGCCTGCATGGGACCGACCTAGGCCCTCTGCATATATGTGACAGTTGTGTAGCTTGGTCCACTTGTGGGACTCTTTACAGTGGGAGCAAGGGCCTGTCCCTAAAGCTTTGGCTGGCTTTTGGGACCTTTCTCCTCATACTGGATTGCCTTGCTCAGCTTTAATACATGGGGAGTTGTTTAGTCTTATGAAATTTGATATTCCATGCTTTGTTGATATCCATAGGAGACCTACCTATTTCTGAATAGAAACAGAGGAGGAATGGCAGGGGGTGGTGGTGGAGGGATGGGGGGAATAGGAGGAAAGGAGGGAGGGGAAACTAAAATAATTAAATTAGTTTAATTTAAAAAACGCGTGTCATAGCCTGATCAGGAAGGTAGGCTGTTTGTGGAAGCAGTACTCACAGAGAGGCTTAGGGTACTCCATGCGGGGGTTGGGGGGAGGCTTTAAGACATTGGTTTTCACTAACAGAAAGCAAACAAACAAAAAGCAGCAGACACATACTCTCACTTTTTGGGGAATTCTGTGGACATTTCAACAGAAAGTAGCCATTCCATATTTCAGGTAAGTGTTGAGAAATCTTCAAGATTTCTTTACTAAATCATGAAACTTGTTTAAGGGGTCAGAGTCTTTTCTGAGGTAACAATTTAACACGAATGTAAATACCACGTTCTTTTATGAAATTCTCAAAAACTCTGGTGGCTTGAAAGAAATGGGGCCCCCATAGGCCTGTAGTGTCTCTGTTGGAGTAGGTGTGGTTTTGTTGGAGGAAGTGTGTCACTAGGGGCAGGCTTTCTGGACTCAGATGCTCAAGCCTGGCCAGTGTGTATAAGTTTCTTCCTGCTGCCTGGGGGTCCAGATGAAGAACTCTCAGCTTCCTCTCAAACACCATGTCTGCCTCCATGCCACCATGCTTTCCATCTGAAACTGTAGGCCAGCCCTAATTAAATGTTTTCCTATATTAGAGTTGCCATGGCATTGGTGTCTCTTTACAGTAATGGAAAAACCTAAACACAAAAACTAATGTTAAATTTAAAAAAGACTTTATGTTCCAATACATTTAAAACTCCAAAGTTTCTTCCATATCTAAAGCTAAACCCTTAACCACTATGAAACTAAAACAAACAAAAACTGCTTGCAGGCAACATACAATTTCATAGAGTATACTTTCCACTGTTAAGGACAATCATGGGGACATAGCAAAATAAAATGGAACAAATCAACATGAAAACCCACAAGACAAACACACAAATCTTGTTGCTCTATTTCTAGCCTTTAAAGTTTTTTTTAAAAGGGGTTTAGGTAATCCTGATTCTACAGATTTTACTGTGATAGCAGATGTAACCTTTCTCAGATTTACATGTCACCATGTGTGTAGCCTTATTCAGTTGGCATGGTTTCATCATGGCCTCTCCAAAATGCTCAGATCTTCATGACTGTTATTCACTTCCACTTTCCAACTCCTTGCAATGGCCTCTGAAGGCCTTTCATGTACTCCAACTATGCTGGCTAGTTTTATTTTCAACTAGACATAAGCTAAGGTCATCTGGGAGGAAGAAAGTTTAATGGAGAAAATAACCTCCAAATGATTGCCATGAAGGCAAGTCTGTATGCAATTTTCTTTTTGATGATTGATGTGGGAGGGCCCAGCTCCAATGGGGGTGCTATCCATGATGAGATTGTCTTGGGTGGTACAATAAAAACTGGCCATGATATTGTAGAGTCAGCCAGTAAGCAGTGCTTCTTCATGGCCACCACATCAGTTCTTGCCTTGTGTTCCTGCACTGAATTCCCTGAATGATGGAGTACTAGCTATCAGAAGAAATAAACTGTTTATTCCACAAGTTTCTTATGGTTTTGACATTTGCTCCTAGCAATAGAAACCCTGCCCAAGACAAAAATGCATACAAGGGGTGCATTATTGCTGTGACAGACCTGACCATGTGTCCTAGGAAGGATTGTGAAAGAATTTTGGAAATTCAGGCTGGAAAAAGCATTGGGTGCTCAGAGCACAATGGTACCTAGTGGGGACAGTGGAGGCAACAGACCCCAGATACCATCCACAGAACCAAAAACAGAAAACATAAATAAAATCAAAAGAAGAACTAACACAAATTTAAGGTATTCATGTTCCCAGCAGATACCATAGGCCTAGGTCGGCCACAGAAGTTTATTTTCATCCCGATGGCAACACTCCTGTGAGCTACAGCCAGAACATCCCACAGTATTCAGATGCCTGGAAAGGCTATATCAGATCCTTGACAGAATTCTCTAGCTTTGCCCTCATGCCTGGGGAAATAGCACTTATGAAATTACAGCCAGGGACCTAGGTCTACTCCAACACTTCTTCAGAGGATGCAGGGGTCAGAGGACAGCAATGGGTGCCCCGCTCAATTACTCTACAACTTATTGTCTTGATGTAGGGTCACTCAATGAAACTAAAGCCTTGCTGGGATCCAGAAAACCAAGGACAATCTCCAGTATCTAACCTCTGACATGACCAGAGCTGGAATTACAAGCATGTGTGCAGCTACTCGTGGCTTTTATCATGGCTTCTAGTGATTCAAACCCAGGATCTCATGCTATAGTAGCAACCATTGTCCTCTGAGTCACCATCACCATCCTTGCTCTGGGACCTATTCCTGAAGGAGGAGGAAACAGTAGCAGAGACCGTCACACCCAAGCAAGATGCAACCAGCGATCTTGGAGTTAGGTCCACAGCCTTCAGAGAGCTTCTAGTCACAGCCACAGCTTGCCTATTCCAGAAAAATTCAGCAGTAACAGTGAATACATAGAGGATGATCTGCCCCATGTAGAAAATGTATCTGATGCATTAAGTGACCGCCATGGATAGAAAAGAAGCAAATTAGTGGAAGCATAGAAAGTATTATGGATGAGCTCCTAAACGTTCCCTTAAAAGTTCAGGGGATAAATCTCAGTCCCCACTAATGGCTCTTTGAGGTGTGTTAGAAGCTTTCTAAGGGGACCTTTTCAAGGAAATATCCCGCTGTACTTGGGCTCTTGACTGGTATATTGGTATCATATTTTTCTCTCTGCTTCTTGGCTCTCATGTAGTAAGACAATATCTGTGTGCCACAGACTCTCTACCATGCTGTATCTACCTTACCCAAGTCTCAAAGTTATAGGACTAACCAACCACCAGTGCAAGAAGAAACAAACTTTTCCTCCTTACAAGTCAATTATCTCAGGTATATTGCATGTCAGAAAGCAGATTAAGGCAAATACCACCATATGGAGTGAGCTTTAAAAAGCCAGCTTATTCACTAGGGATAGATCTTGGTCCTGCCTCAATTGAATGTGCCAGGCTTTGTTGACTACCCATAGGATACCTTACCCTTTCTAAGGAGTGGAGGGGGTGGAGTGGGGGGAAGTGAGGGATGGGGAGGAAGGGAGGGAGGGGGAACTGTGGTTGCTATGTTAGATGCATAAAAAATAAAATAAAAAGCAGATTAATGGACATGAGTGTATAAGAAGCTCTTTAAGGAGGTTATAGTTAAGTCACGAACTGTTGAATAGATATTCAACAATGTGAAGTTTACTTTCTGTTGGATAGAGAGTATAGCAAGAACAAGAGAAACAAGATTTGGGGTCCAATGGGTAAAATAAATTTACTCAGTGGTGGTCTAAGAAATGGTAGAAGGACAAATAAAACAAATACACATTTGGATTCTGAATGATTTCATATAGGAAATTTGTAATTACCTACATTGTAATTCTTAATACATAGAATAATACCCCAAATAGATATTTGGTGTATGAAATAAAGAAAAACTGTGTCTCCGTAGTCTGAAACCTGGGAAAGGAGGTACCAATATAACTGAATGTATCTACATGTTATGGGTATAGAGTATTTTCCTCACTGTAATTCCAGATGGCTTCTCATAAATAACCCAAGGGAGTCTTTTTTAAAATTTTATTTAAATTGGAAACAATCTTATTTTACATATCAATCCCAGTTCCCTCTCCCTCCCATCCTCCCATGCCTCCCACTGACCCCCCATTCCACCCCCCATCCACTCCCCAGGGAGGGTGAGGCCTTCCATGAGGGATCATAAAAAAATCTGTCACATCATTTGGGGCAGGGCCTAGGCTTTCCCTGCAAGGGAGTCTTAAATATGAGAAATCTAACATAACTTGGTGGGAGGACAAAGGCTTTGTCTCCAAGGACACCTCCCACTCTATACACAAATCCAGGAAAAGTTGCAATGGCATTAAATTTTGTTAAGTATCCACAAGTGGATGAAACATACAGTAGACTATGATGTAGTCAAGGCATATCATATACCTAACACTTTAGTCAGTAAGATGAAGTGGGATCAAGAACAACAAAAAAGAGACACACAGGAACTCTCAAAGTTCTCCATTTTCTTCTTAGAGTCATTGCTTTATATCAATCACTTACAAGTCCATATTTCCTAACTATAGTTTTCTTTAACAAGAATCTTACATATGATCCTGGGAGCTCCAGAAAAGAACATTGAACATTTAACAGGTCACATATTAGGGTTGAAACTGGGTTGAACTCAGAAATTTACTGAGAATAAGTGATCCAGTTCATGTCACTCCGCTTTGCTGCTTGTAGCATCGCCTTCAGTTGTGCTTGGACATCAGCAAGCTTCTGTCGGTCTAAGCTGCTATGAAAATGCCATTGTTCATAGCAATGCACAGGGATAGGATAAATCACATATTTCAGCTCCATCAAAGGTGTTAAGTAATGAACGATTCTCATAAGCATAGGCATTGTAATGGGATTAGAGACAAAACTAATCACACGGAGATGGGAACACTTCGTTAGGGCTGGAAGGATAGCAGAGAGTACAGCATCCGTTAAATGGCAATGGTTTATAGCCAAATGCTGCAAGGTATCTGAGAGTTTCTGCAAAAGAATCTGAAAGGGCCCACAGTCATCCCAGTACATTGGGTTGTTACTAAGATTCAACAGCTTTAGGTGGGAGGCCTGGGGACTCTGGGACAGAAATTTAAGGTCTCTGTAAGAAATTTCACAGAATGGCAGATACAAGAAATCCAAATTAGGCGGTAAGGCTCTGTGGAGACAAGACAAAGATAGAATGACTCTCAGATGAGGGAAAATAGTTTGAGGAATCTAGAATAAGCTATTTTGCACACAGGCATTACAGCAACTAACAATATGGGCTTGAATTCACTGAATAGCTTTGTGACCCTGACAAGTTGCTTTTCTATTCTCAGATGGAATTTGTATCCTTGAGAATTTTCACGGTATGTTATTATAGATATTTGTGCCAAAGATTTAGTAAAAATATTATCTACTTAGTAATTACAATATAATCAAGGGGGCTAGTTCACCTGCTCAGAAGAGAGGACAGAAGGAGCAACCAACTGGAAGGTCCCTTTGGCCAGTCCATAAATGACAGCCACTACAGTCAAGGCCTGAACCTTGGAGATTTTCCTAATGAGCTGACATTGCTGTCTGTGGGTATATGGCTATGTGCAGCTGTGCCACAACATTAAGTCTTTCTCTCAATTCCTCCTCTTCATCTCTCGACGGCCAGAGGAGGACTGAATGGTTCTTTTCACCTTTATATTTCTGGAATGAGCACAATGCCTACACATGCTCATATGACTACGTTTTTTGTAATCTGTTTTTCTCTTTAGACTATGAGAGAGACTTTTTGGCATGCCTACTTTCAAATTCTCAGGAGGGCAGAGATAGAAGGCATAAAGAGTTTTAAGCATCTCGGGAATTCCCAGGAATGATTTATCCCATTTAACAGCCAGGCAGTTCAGGAATCCCAGGAATATATCCCAAGCCCTCACCTGAGTAGGCTGGCCAGATGATCTGTGAGGCTGAAGGAAGACAAGTTGAGCTCTTTCAGGCAGTTCATCCGCCCAAGATAGTTGAGAAACACCCGGAAGACTTTCCCATGCAAAGACGTACAAGTGATTTTAGACAGACTAAGACTGTCCAGATAGATCATGCGAGCCATAAGGTTTGTGACTTCACTCAGTGAAGCCTGATCAACTGCCAGGTTATGAATGCATGTCATATCTAGAAATTTGAGAGTGTTTCTGGCATAAGAAAATTTATCAATTTGCAAATCTCGGCAGCAGAGGTGCAAGGACCCTGAGCTCTGCTCAACTTTATTCAGAAGCAAAGCAAAAAATTCCCTTTCTCTTAAGGTGCCATCAAGGGATAGATCTACTAGTAATTCCATAGGCTGCCTTGAGGACTGACTTTCAGGATTTGGATCTACAATGCTGCATTGGCTTTCTAACTTCAGAATAGATCGTGCAGAGTGAGTACAGCCATGAAAACAAGTAGGCGATCTGATACCAAATTCAGGGCACGTTGTCCTGCAGTCAACACCCTGCCTTACATCTAGGATCCTCAGCTTAGGGCTCCTGTATGGAAAAGAGGAGATAGAACATCTAAGAGGCATGCAAATTTTCACGTAAACCCACAGGATCAACAATAACATGTAGAGACGTGGTCTGCACTCTTTGTGCCAAATACCAATAAGCTCTATATTATGAAATTTCAACATCCTTTAATTAGTTTCCCCATATTTTACTCTCCTTAAATCCTCTCCAGTCTTAAAGTTGGTGTCTTTCTCCTATGTAATTAGCACCTGTTATGTAAATCCATCAATAGTACCCTCAATAACATAATTTCATGATGAGCATTGAATATATCAGCTTTTAGTGTATAATTGTTGGACCAATAGCCTCACACATAAATCTTCAGCATTCATTATTTACTACCTCTGGAAGAGTAGCAGGCTGTGGCATAACATGTGTCTTACCATGACTCTATTACACAGGGTCTTACCTAGAAGCTGAGTTATGGACAGGTAGGAACTGAAGACTCTCAACCATGGCTTTCAGGAGTTCACGCTGGGGTTCCTGAACACTCAGCGTTCCAATGTGGAGACAGGTAAAGGGCCAAACCTTCACCATTGCTGTCAGTGTCTTCCTGTATCCTCCCATGAACGCAGCAGAGAACAATGGAACAAAAAGCTCCCTTGGGATCTCCTCCAGGGAATGAATTGCAACAGATTCATTGCTCAGTAGACTTTGTATAGCAAGATCCAACAGTGTGGATGGGTCCCTGTCATCCATCATCATAAACCTGCATCAGGATGAGAGATACTTAGAAGTACTGAGAAGATACCCCCAGACTCTTCTTTAAAAACAAATGTGAGCAATGTAGAAAATATATTGGTTGCAGAATAATTTTTTATGAAACTGATAACTACTTCTAGAGATGTCTACTATAGGCATAGATTAGAAACTGATTCTTCTGAGTGCAGAAAGGTGTGTGTGTGTGTGTGTGTGTGTGTGTGTGTGTGTGTGTGTGTGTGTACGTTAAAGACTAGCATTAGAAATAAACAGTAGAAATCAATGTTTGTCACCTATCTTCCTGGCACCCAGTATTTCCTCTCAAAAGATACAAAGCATTATAAATGAAATTGTAAATATACATAGTATTGATACAATCATCATTATCTTGGAAACATAAAATAACAAAACATTAAAATGACTATTATCAAAGAGAAAAAGCCTGAAATTGCAGCCAGTCCTACTCCATCACCATACATTGTACGTAGTGAAGCAGACAGACAAAAACTGCAAGAGATAGAAATGAAGAAATATAATTATGGGCTTCAACTTGACATAGAACCTCAGACAGAAAATAATGAACACATACCAGAGAGAAACCTTATGAATGTAATCAGTGTGGTAAAGTCTTTGTGTAACACCTTAGTCTGCAAATGCATGAAATGACACATACTGGAGAGAAACCCTATGAATGCAATCACTGTGGTAAAGCCTTTACATATCACATTACTTGGGAAAGGCATAAAAGAACACATACTGGAGAGAAGCCCTGTGAATGAAATCAGTGTGGTAAAGCATTTGCAAATCCCAATACTCTTTGAAGGTATGAAATAACCCATAATAGAGAAAAACCCTATGAATTCATTCACTGTGTTAAAGCCTTTGCACGTATCAGTCTTCAAAAACATGAGAGATTATCATTCTGCAGAGAAACTGTATAAATGTAATCAGTGTGGTAAATTTTCACACTTTATACATGAGTAAAACTTTTTGTGCGGAAAAATACGTCCCAATGTTAAGGGAAACAGCTACCATTTAGAGAAAGGACTCCTTTAAAAATTCCAATTTAAATCCTTAATGTTTTCCCCATATTTCAAAACCAAAAAGTAGTCAAACTGAAAATAGAACAGTGAGTCCTTGGGTCTTGAAAAAGTGCCAGAGTTGAAGATTGAGAATGAAAATGTATAGTTGAATATAATGAATGGAAGCTGGAAACAGTTATGGAAATACCACAGTGACTCCTATTCAGATGTGTAATTAATGTGTTAACAACTAAATTAATGGCATTAAGTAAGGGATATGAATGATCTGAAACTTCAGTGTTTGAACAACAGAGCTTATGGGGAAGAATAAAAGCAGAGAGATGGGAGAAACATTGCCAGGAACTTTGCTAATGATGAGAAAAGAAGCTAAAGCAGGAAACAAGACTCCTAATATGTAAGAAACAAAATTAGAGTATTCATAACTTTTCTCTGTAACACAAAAAATGACAAAATGAATTAGATGGCACTAAGTGCCAGAACATAAAATGATAAAAATAGATATAATATAAAACAATGCAATATCATACAGATGAGTAAAATTCCAAGCAAAACCTTTAAAACCATTAGAAAACAAAAATTTTGTTTCTCATCACATACCTAGTGTAGGACACTTTACTATGAGCCTGTACACTCTCAGACACGGTCCTTGGATAGTATAACTTGCCACTCAGTCACTGTCCTTGGATAGAATAACTTGCCAACTGAGATTAAATTCACCCTGGTCAAAGGCAAAGAATTACATCAGCTTGAGACTTCTGAGGATTACAATCCCAGGAGACAACATTCAAGTGATCCTGAAAACCAAATTCCAAGGTTCTAAAAATGGGCTCCTTTTACAGTATAAGGGCAAGAGAGTTTAATTGTATCCCTTTTGTCAAGAACTGTGATTCTTTTTGTCTGAAGTAAAAGTCAAACTTGCTTGTAAGAAAGGGACTGGGCAGACTTACAAAGCAAGGGCGATATCACAAACAGTTATAAACAGTAGTGAAATTTGTTTCAAAAGTTGAAGCTCATGCTACTATCCAAGGTAAGCCTGTTCTTGGATGAATATGTGAATATTCAGATAGTGTAGTTCAAAATATTAATTTTTGATGTGCCTGAAATCTGGTTTAACAAAGGTTCCAGACCCCATTCTAAGGGTGCCAAAGCAATGCTGCTGTTGGAATGTTATTTTCCGTAACAAGCTCAGTATCAAAAATTGTCTGTTCTTCCTGACCTGATATATACATTTAATTCAATTTCTAAAGTATCTGCAAACGTTTTATGGAATTAAACAACTTGATGGTGAACTCCATCCATGAAAGGACATGTGAGAAGAGACAATAAGTGAGAAGGAGAGCACATGGAAAGCACTTCTACTAAACAAACAAAAACCAAATAAACTCGACAAAACCTCTGTATTGACAGCATCATGTGACTTCTATAAGAATAGAAAAATAAGAGCTGGAGAGATGTTTCAGCAATTAAGTAAGAGAACTCGCTGCTCTTTCAGACCCAGGTTTGATTCCCAGCATCCACATGGTAGTTCACAACCATCTGTGACTTTAGTTTTAGGGGATATACATGCAGACAAAATACACAGAGACATAAAGTGAAATAGAAAACTGAAAGGCTGGAATTGAAATGTAAAAATGAAATTAATAAAAAACCTAAAAGAACAGACAGCCCAGTGGAATAGCCTAAACAGCCTAGAAATAAAAGTCAATACCAATGGAAAATAGTGCATAATAAAAGTGGCATGCAAAACCACTGGAGCAAAAGGGAATTTGAGATGATTAGAATAAAATTTAAAATAGATATATAAAATGTGTTATTTACATGCATAATAATAGCATAGGTTAAAGATCTAAGCAAAAAAGTTAAGTTAAACAAAGGGCTAGAGAGACACCTCAGCAATGATTAAAAGTATGTGTTGTTCGTCCAGAGGACTGAGTTCAGTTCCTGGGACCCACATAGAAGCTCACAGCTGCCTGTATAATTCCAGTTCCAAGGGTTCCAACATCCTCTTCTGGGCTCCAAGGGCACCAGGCAAACACGTGATGCACCATACATTCAGACAAAACACTCATAAACATAAAATAAAAGTAATTTTAAAAGAAGTTAAACCACACAGCTTCTTGAAGATAATATGGTAACCCTTCTTTAACCTCATCATAGGAAAGGGCTTCCTAATTATCACTCTAATTATAAAGGCAGAGAGAGAGAGAGAGAGAGAGAGAGAGAGAGAGAGAGGAGGGAGGGAGGAGGGAGGGAGGGAGGGAGGAAGGAAGGAAGGAAGGAAGGAAGGAAGAGAAATGAAAGCAGGAAAGCAATTTGGTTACATAAAAATGAAAATATTTCAAAGTATAAAAGTCACAATTAAATCAAAAGGCAACTGAAAAATTTCAGAGATCAGACAACTGGAAAATATGATAATTCTCTACAAATATCTAAAACCGAAAGACAGCAGAACAGGAATTTGGTATAAAAATCAGAAAAAGATATGATTTGGTAATTCACACAATAATGTAAAAGTACACTCCACAAATGATAAGAAGCTTAATTTTAATGGCAATTAGGCATATATAGATAAAAAACAATTGTGTGTTTATCATTTAATGTCAGTTCATCCATGTGAAAAAATGTTTACAGGAAAGCAGTATATTCTGTTAATGGAGCTGTGAGAAAACAGCGATTCTCACACATTGCTAGTAGAAGTAAAAACTAGGAAAATGCTTCCAGGAAAAAATTGAACTGCCTAACAAAACAACAAATGATCTTAAATTTGACCCAATAATCCTACTGCAGGGCCTATGAAGATCTATTTCCATAAATACAAAATACACATGCCTAAAGATATTCATAGAAGCATTACTTACAATTTCAAAATATTAAACACAATTAAAAGCATACACAGGTCAATATTTAAATAAAAAACAATATAGTCATACAAATATGTCTGATACAAATGTGGAAAGAATAATGAAAATCTCTATGAAATAGCAAGGTGTCATTCCTACAAATGCTGCTAACTGAAAAATGATGATGTATATTAAGTTACCTTTAATGTAAGAAGGCAATATGACAAATCACACAATTTCTCCCTTTTGCAAAGCACAGGAGAGAAGAGTCCAGAACTGAATACACTGGTTATTTCTACAGGGGGAGGACAGGAAGGAAATGGGAAATAAGAATAGGGTAGAAAGGAGGAGGGAAGAGTGGCACTTCCCTCAATACAACTCAGGATTTTGGAATAATAATAGTAATCTTCACATAGCTAAAACACAAACACAGTTGCCCTTTTGTATTTTCAGTCCTATATTAACAGATTCAACCCACTACTAGAAAATATTCTGAAAAAGCTGTCTATAGTGAATATGTGCAGGATGTCTTCTTGCCTCTATTCCCTAAGTAATATAGCACAATAATTCACATAGCATTTACATTGAATTAGAAACATAAGTAATTTATAGATGAATTAATGTATAATGAAGAACACAGTACCTTATATACCAATACTATATCATAGGATACAAAGATCACTCACTTTCACAGAATTTCAGTGAAAAACCATTGATAGATTCCTGGAACCAGTACACTGTTGATATCAAGGAACAAATAAAACAATTTTAAAAAACAAAATATGGAGGTGAGTGAAGCATTAACAAATTAAAGTAACCATACTTTGGGGAGTACATGCATGTATATGTATGTGCATGTGTGCGTGTGGAAGACAGCCATTGGCACCAGTTGTCCTTATATGTCTCATTCCTCCCTAAGTTTGGCTATAAAGTTTCTCACTGAGACTGGAGCTCATTGATTTGGCCAGGATGGGTGACCAATGAGCATGGGGAATCTACTTGTGTCTGTCTTCCTCTCATTTCCCCCAGCACAGGGATTACAGATGTTTGCATCCATGCCTAAATTCTACATTAGTGCTGGAGATAGACTTAACACCCCTCATGCTTATGTAGCAAGCACTTCACCAAGTAATCCATCTTCCCAGTCCCTAAAGTAACTGTATAGTAAATAAATATACCCACAACAGAGGAATGACTAAGAGAATGGCTTGTGAGGACTCTTTGGAAATCACTGAGTTAACTTTATTCTTCAAGATAAAGACTGAAAGAACCATACAAAGACATC
Organism: Cricetulus griseus; assembly: GCF_003668045.3. NCBI lineage: Eukaryota > Metazoa > Chordata > Mammalia > Rodentia > Cricetidae > Cricetulus > Cricetulus griseus. Next base: position 44,745,585 of record NC_048604.1, on the reverse strand, counting down.
TGATAATAAGTCATTTCTAACAGGGTGATTGGTTAGTAATTGGGAAATTACTCTATATATACTGACTAGGAATGAAAAATAAGTAAATATATCACAGATGATGCAAAGTAGATCACAAAAAGTAACCTACACACAAGGCTATAATAAATTGGAACCTTGTATGTTTGAGTCCTAAGTTTTAGTATCAATACATCCAGTTAAATGCAGAAATATGTAAGCATGTGTTAATATAAACATGGGTAGGTAAACGCAATATACATCCCACCTCTGTCTATAGACAGGACTTAGCAGAAGTGAAAACCAATTAAAAATGAACACACACAAAGGCATTAGTTTCTAAATTAAAGGGAAAAAAGAGTCTTTGAGAAAGTGGGCTTAATCCAAGACCATAGTGGGAAAATGTATGAGATGTCCATGAAAGTTTCATAGTGACAGAAAATGAGCATAAGAAAGAGATGTGCATATAAAACTAACTAAAAGGCAATCTCAATGACCAAAGCTAGAGTAATTTAAGGAACAAAATATATTTTAATATGATTATTATGTAAAGTATATTAATTATTCATAACCATATACTAATATAAATAAACTGAAAAAATAAATGAAGGGGGTGAAGAAAAGATAGCTCCTTCTTTAAAGGAATTCCAATCGATATATATCATAAGAATGTGGAAAGCTGAAGACCACTGTAACATTTGTTTTAGGCTAGGACCCTAGAAAATTTCTAAATGTTGTGAGTCAGAGTCTGAGAAGATAAAGGAAGATAAAGGATATTTTATATCCTAAACTGTTTCCTTGACCAAGTTATTTTAAGTAGGTAACAGTAGCATTGCACTGGAAAAACATAAATGCTACATTTAATGACACGATTAAAGTAAATATTGCCAGTAATGCAACATATGTATGTACTGATACTACCCTTCCTAGCAAGACAGGGAACAAGATCACTTTTGTGGCAATGTGGTATGAGATTTAAAATGAAATACCAAAAATATACGTGCATTGTCATCAGGAAGAAAAACAAAGTGGACTTCTGCAGAATGACAACTTGTCCTCCTTATTGTTTTCCCATGGAAAGATGATCCCTAGCTAAAGTAGCCTCTTTCCTTATCGTGTGGGCTGCAACATACTGTTTATGCCTGAGCAGCAGATTTCAATCCCTAACAAATGCACAGTATTGTTCAAGCAGGCAAGTCATCTTTGTATTAACCAGGTTATTCCATTGCCTGGTTACTAATAAGAATGTCCACACAGCAACTGCTTGCTTACTTTCTTCCACTTTGTGGGTTTTCTTACCATGTGATACCCACCAGTCTTAGGCCGTATGTGTTACTGGTAAACTTCTGTATATTTTATCTGTCCAATGTCAGGTATCGTACACTTACACACCCAAAATATTATGGAAAGCATGTCTACTGCATAAGTAGGATGAACGAGAAGACAAAAAAACAGGTAATTTTTGCCAAAAAACAATGTATAATTTCAATCTAATCACTAGAAGACATGAAAGTCGGGATGAAACTGCCAGACTAGAAGTTGCCTCCATTTCAAATCCTGAATTGAAGAGCCAGTATAGAAGTTGAGCATGGTGGCCTATACTTATGGTCCCAGCAGCTGGGTGGCAGAGACAGTCTGGGGTTCAAGGTCATTGTTGACCACATAGGGAGTCTGAGGCCAGTCTGGGCTACATCAGACCCTGTATCTAAATAAATAAGGAATACCCAAACAGACAACACATATAAAGAAAGAGTCATGTTAAGAAAGGATGTATTCTATTTAAAAGAGAAGATGAGAGGAGCATTGAAGCATCAGAAGTCACCAAAGATGCTACAGGCCAGCTGAGCAGTATGGAGAAACAGAAAGGGCATGCAGCCCAAAGCAGCTAGCATCACAAAACTTCAACATCAGCTCCCTCTCAGGACTGGTGAAGGAAAAGGCTCATCCAAAACGTAAAACAGGAGAGCCCCGGTAAAGAGACTGATATTTCTACTTTATTTTATTCTAATTCTACTTTATCTATGGGTTTTTTTTTGCCTGGATCTATGACTGCTCACCACACATGTATCTATGGAGGCCAGAACAAGGTGCAAGATCCTCTGGAACTAGAGTTACTGACAGTTGTAAGCTACCATGTAGTACTGGACTTGAAACCAGGTACTCTTGAAGAGTTTATTTTAACCATTGAGCCATCATTTTATTCTTGAAATTTCTATGGAAAGGACATGCCTACCATTTTCACAGTTCTTAAATTGAGTTGGTAAATCTGGGATGACACTGATTTCACATGTGTGACCAATGACCATAAAGAAAAAAATTCTAATTTTTTTACATCTAGTGTGGCAGAGGTTTGTCCATCCAGATGCAATTTTGATAGAGGCCAACTATTTAAGCCAAAGCTACTCTGGTAAATCAGAAGGACTAGAGAGGGGCGACCGGACCAGCTTTGTGGGAAACACATGTAGAAGACAGTGATGGGTGATTGACAGGCAAGGAAATGATGAAAAATGCAGGCAGCAGATCCTCGGGTAATGAAGGGCCCAGCACTCTGAGGTCATATCATTTGTGTGTTAATGAGCAATCTCTGCCAAATGGTGATGACTGAGGAAATTGATGATCCCATGCTTGAGGTTGGGGAGCCACTTACCTTCTGTATGGTTCAATGCTGGTCAAATTGAGAATCCTGAGTTTCAGGTCCACAAAGGCATTAGGCTACAGCAGCTGTCTCCCTCTCACAGATGATCTACTGTTGCATGAGAAATCAATGCAGTAAGACCAAAACTCCAACACAAATCTCACTGCTCTATCTCCTTCCCCTAGTCTTAAAAGGCACTTGTAACATACACCCTGACAGGGACATTAGCACACTCAGGATTCATAAACTGGAGAGTCTCTGGGGAGAGGGAAAACCCACTCTTCTCAGAGATATCAATACAATGCGTGTCCCAGGGGGTCCTGGAACACAAAGGGAAGTTCCTAAAAATAAGACAGCTACATTGGACAACTGAAGCTTGACTGGCAGGGGTTTCAGCACCAGCCTGAAGGTTACCAATGGTAAGGTAACCCAAATTCTGACCTGTAGAGATGGCTTAGAAGTTAAGAAAATTACTGTTCTCACAAAAAAACCCTGGACAGGTTTGGTTCTCAGAAGCTACTTGGCAGCTCACAACCTTTTGTAACTCTACTCCTAACCTCCATGGGCTCCAGCACACACGTGTTTCATATAAAGTCACACACAGTAAAAATAAACAATTTTAGGAAAGATAATCCAATTTTAGTTCCCCACCAAGGCCAACTGGCAAGCTCCAATATTAGTGGACCTAGAAATAAGCATCTCTAAGACTTGGACACTTAAAAACGTTTTAGTTTTGCTCATTGTGTTTCCCCCTTTTCTTTCTGCTGTTCTTTTGTGTCATTTATACTTTACAAAATTTCCAAACCTTCTAGTTTTTATTCCTTTACTTGCACTCACTAAGTTTTGCTCACACACTTGTAGTTATGTACTCCTACCATTATCTCTTCCTATTCCCTCTCCTACATCTAACATGCTTCCCCCTTTTCCTTCTCCACTTCCTTATGTTTATTCAGCATTGCTTCTTCTTCCCACCCGACTCAATTCATTTAGTTCATTTACTATAACCACTTTGACCCACATTCAGTTGTAACTTCATAATTCGCTGCATACTATTTTTTGATTCCTGTCCTATTCTCATTTGCACTATGGTAGTCGATTTAATCTATTTTATGTCTCTTTACAAACATGGTCTATATTGGTGTTACAGCTGTTATAGTAGTTATTTTTGTCTTCTCTGAAGTAGGCTGTTCACTAGTACCCCCAAATAAAACTGGAAGAGAAAACAATAGTAAGTGATGTAGAAATCACAGCACAGAAGCACAAGTAATATGAGAAGCAGGGAAAATGATCATAACCCCTCAAATGATGAAACTAAACACAGTGAAATGGTTGAAAGACTGGGCCAAGCATCCAAACTCTGCTTGAAAAAACTCAGTGATTTCAAAGAAGACACAAAGTAGATGAAGGATCCAACTAAGGATATGGAGCTGCAAACCAAAACCATACATGAGAACATGAGCAAGAAATTGTGAGTCTGAAACAAAAAAATATAAATACCAGAACTAAGGATAAAAAATAAAACAAAAAGCAGTATAGAAACATTCATCAGCAAATTATAACCATATCAGCTAACCTAAAGAACATTAGGACTGGGAGAAAGATTCAAACAAATTCTACATTTAAACATCAATAACATAAAAATAAATAATGAAGGTTAAACTCTGAGAAGAGCTAAGTCAGGTCATGCAGCTTGCTCACCGCCCATATTACAAGCATCATGATCAAGTTGGTATCCTATCAGGAACACAAATTAGTAAAGACAATAGAGTGCATGGGTACATTCACAGGATGATCTAAAATATGCAGAAAGGTATGCTTGCTTAAGCAGGGCATATCCTAAAACTGGAAAAACATGCAGAAAAGACCTTGAAAAAGGCTAAAGACCTGCTGATGACAAACACTCTGAAGATTCTGAAAGAACACCTACATAAAATAGTTCTATTTAACAAACCTATAGCTAACACTATACTAAATTGTGAAGACCAGAAACCATTTTATATAAAGTGAAGGAATGAGACAATGGTATCTGCTCTCTAAAACCTTTTTCAATATGCTGATTGAAGGGGTTGCCCAAAACATAAATACAAAAGAAGGAAACAAATGGCATGAAATAACAAAAGAAGAGGTTAATTCCAGGCCCCAATAGGCGGAGGAAACACATGGTACCCTCCTAGAGGTCTAGGAGGTCAGCATCAACAAACAGCCCAACTAACAAATCAATCAGGTGCCATCATAGCAAGTGACACCTGAGGTTTCTAGGCCTGTGCACGGGAGAGAGGAAAGGCAACAGCCAGTTCCATGCCTTGGGGTTAGGGCAGGCAGTACTCCAAACAAGTTCCCCAACAAAGTGCCCCAACCAAGTTCCCCAACCAAGAGCCCTGGCATTGGGTAGTTGGGCAGCACATGGTAAGAGAGTCAGGGTGGGGAGGTGGAGGAGAGGGAGAGGGGAAATGGTTCGTGGGCTTGGGAGACAGATGGATCTGGAAGGGTGAGGGTGGTGAAGAATGGGCTGATATAAACGGCCAGTTGGCCATCCGAGTCCAGGCCTGGGCTATGCCAGGTCTTGGTCTGGGACCCTGGAGCAGCTGAGGGAGCCTGTTTGATGTCTGTGGCTCCTGTTGACTCTGGAGACTGTGCAGGGGCCTGTGGTCTGGCTACCACCTGGGACCATGCTGGTGTCCAAGAACCACTCTGCCACAGGGGCCATGCTGGTCCTAGTACCCTGCACTGCCACCTAGGATCATGGTGGCATTTGGGACTTGGCTACTGCCTAGGAAAATGTCTGGATCCATGGTCCTACCATAGCCAGTGTCTGTATTGATGTCCATGACCCATGTTGTCACCAAAGACCACATAGATATCCAGGGTCTGGGCCACAACTTGTGGTCATGAGGGTGTCTGAGGGCCATGCTGCCACCAGGGACATGCTGATCTGAGTGGTCAGTGCTGGCACCCAGGGCCATGGTTTCATCCAGGCCAGAGTTGCTGCCAAGGGCCATGTCTGGATCCTTGTCATTCCAACAGCCACGGTCTAGATTGATGTCTGGGACTCCTGTTACCACCGAGGACCAAGCAAACGGCTGGGGTATGGTTTGCCACCTCGAGACAACAATAGGAAATCCAAGAGGATCCCCAGTGAGAACCCAGTATCAGTGGAGTAGTAGAAGCCAGAGACTTCAAGCCAGACTAATGAACACTTAAAGATAAAGATGAATGGACTAAAGGGTACACTGTGTGACTCAATAGGCCACACTACATCTTCCACGATATGAGTATTCTCTCTTTTATTTATTCATTTTATGTTTTGTTCTGTTTCTTTGCTCTGTCTGGTTTTTGGTTTTTCTTCTAAATTTGGTTTTGATGTGGAGGGGGGGGCGGTTGCAAGGGCAGAGGGCAGATGCAGGGGGACTAGGAAATAAGTGGGATTGGAATGCATGTGAAATCCAGAGAATCAATAAAGTTAAAATCAAACAAAAAAGAAAGGGTTAAATAATCCCTATGCACAAATGATGTGTTCATATGATTAAAAGAGTACAAACACTCAAGCACAAACACTAATATGTGCTTAACACCTTCACCAAGGAAGCAGGGTGCACAACAACATAAAAAGCTGTCCAATCCATGGTGACCAAAAACCGTGATACTGAGAAATAAATCAGAAACACAATCCTGTGCAGTGTTTTCAAAAATTTAAAATGCCTAGGGAAAAACCTAACTGAGCAAGTACTTGAACCATGAAAACATCAAAACACTGAAGAAATTGAAAGAGACTCTAGAAGAACAAAAAGCTTCCCATTTGCACAGATTAGCAAAATGATGGTGTTACTGCAAGTTTCATAATCCCAATTATATTTAGCTTAAAGAAAACAAAGTCCTAAAATACAAGGATATGAACGAAAGTCCAAAAATAGCCACAGCAATGCTGGGGGTGGCACAACACCTGCTCTCAGATTACACTATGGATCCAGCGACAAGAGTGAATGCTACTGCAAGAAGAGAGACATGTAGGTAGACCCCTGAAATAGAATAGAAAACTCAAAAATAAAACCATATAGCCACAGCCACTTATATATTTTTGAATATGCAAAAAAGCAAACATTGAGGAAAACTGTTTCAACCAATGGAACTGGTAAAAGTGGCTCACTAAATCTAAATGGATGATCATTCATCCCTGTCCCTCCCAAAAGTAATTCAAAATAGATCAAAGACCCTAATGTATGATGGGACATACTGAAATCTCTAACAAAACACGAGGAAAACACCTTAACATATAGGCATAGCATAGTCTTTCTAAAGAGACTCTGGAAAGAGCTCAGGAAATAACAGTCAGAACGGACAAGTGGGATTGCAATAAATTAAAAGTATTTTATAGAGAGGGCTGGAGAGATGACTCAGTGGTTAACAGCACTTGCTGCTCTTGCAGAGGACCCAGGTTCTGTGGAAGCTCACAACATTCGATATCTCCACTTCTAGGAGATTCACCACACTTTTCTGGCCTCTGCAGAACCAAGAACACAAACACACATTGCATTTTCATACATAAAGGCAAAACATTCATCCACAAAAAGATAAATAGCTCTTTGCAGAGCCCCCGTTGAGGGCCATACCCTGCCTGGGGAGTGGTGGGTGGATGGGGTGGGGGGTAGGTTGGGGGTGGGGGAGGAGGGATGGGAGTGAGGGGAGGGAGAGGGAGAAGAGACTTACATGTGAAACAAGCTTGTTCCCTAACTTGAATTAATAATAAAAAAAGATAAATAGCTCTTGGAGAAAAGGCTTCCATAGAGGAAAACAAGTAACAGTAAAGAGAGAAATATCTGAACAGAAACAATCATTTACCTGACAAGAATCATAACTACAACCTATAAAGAAATAAAAATGTTAATAACAAGTAAAGGAACCAACAAATAGTGAATGGAGTGGAGAATTCTCCAAGGAATATGGCCAATACATGCATTTAGAAATGTTAACTACCCATAACCATCAGATGAATGTTCATAAAAAGCATACTGAAATTGTACCTTCCCCAGTTTCAATGATTCCTATCAAGAAAACAAATGCTGTGACATTCGCAGGCAAATGCATGGAACTAGAAGAAACCATCCTGAGTGAGGTAACCCAGTCACAAAAAGATAAACATGGTATCTACTCACTCATATATGATTTTTAGACATAGAGCAAAGGATTACCAGTCTACAATCCACACTGCCAGAGGAGCTAGGAAACAAGGAGGACCTCAAGAGAAGATTGCATAGTCCCTCAAAGAAGGGGAGGGGGACAAGAACCCCTGAACAAAGTGGAAGCATGGGGCGTGGGTGGAGAGGTAGGAGGTGGGAAGGGAAGAAGGGGAGGGGGAGGAGAACAAGAAGACTGAGACAGGGGAGGAATAGAGGAGGGAAAGAAAGGAGATGTCTTGATAGAGGGAGACAGTACAGGTATGGAGAGAGGTCTGACACAGAGGAAATGTTAGGGGATCCACAGGGAGGACCCCAACTAAGAATCCAAGCAGTAGTGGAGAAAATGCCATTGATGCCCTTCCCCTATAAATGAGATTGGTGTCTACCTTGGTTACCATTCCTAGAGCCTTCATCCAGTAGCTGTTCGAAGCAGAAACAGGCACCCACAGCTAAGCACTGAACCCTACCCCTTGAATCCAATTGTGGAGAGGGAGGAGGGATGAGCAAAGGAGCCAAGACAGTGCTGCAGAAACCCCGCAGAAACAGTTGACCTGACCTAGTGAGAGCATGGAGATCCTAATCATAAAGCTTCAGAAACACCATTGAACTGAACCAAGCCCTCTGAATGTGGGTACCAGCTAGGAGGCTAAGACAGTCTATGGGACCTCTAACAGTGGAGCCAGTCTTTATCCCTAGAGCACAAATGGACTTTGGGAGCCCATTCCCTATAGAGGGATACTGTTGCAGTCCAGATACAGCAAGGAGGGCCTGGGCCCTCCCCCAAACGATATGATAGATTTTTGAAGGTCCCCCATGGAGGGCCTCACTATCCCTGGGAAGGAGTTGGGGGATGGGTTGGGGGGGTTGATGGGAAACATGGGAGGATGGGAGGGCGAGGGAATGGGGGGAATGGATATGTAAATATTAGTAGTAATTAAAGAATTTAAATAAAAAAGAAAAGAAAACAAATACTGGGTAGAATGTAGGAGAAAAGAACAGTCACACATGCTACTGGAGAGTTTAAAGACAAGTATCACAGTGGCTGTTTTACCAGTCCCCTTACTCCAGTCAAGCATTCCTCTTTTTACATTTGCATGTATACACATACAAATGTGTGAGTATATATATATATATAGATATAGATATAGATATAGATATAGATATAGATATAGATATGTGTGTATACTTATGTATACATATATACTTATATATATTCATATCTTATATATACATGTATACAATTATATATGTGTGTAGTGTGTTGTGTAAATGCCATTTGAAAACCCTGCACTGTATATACATTATGTAAAAAAAAAAAAAAACCTAATGAGACTAAATAAAATTGTCAGAATTTTGAGGAAAAAACTGACCAGGAATCTTCAAATGTGTCAGACTTTTGAATCCAGATTCAATCTTCAGGCCTGTCTATCTAGATGAGACTATGGATAAATACTTGTCAAATTCAATGAAGTATCTGGAATAATATCCTGGAATACAAAGAAAACATTACTGAAATAACTCCCCCAATGCCAATGAAATCTGTAGTTAACTTAGTGCCTCAGCTATGTTAATCTCCTAGTTTGGGTAATCTTACACTTTTATAAGATGTCTCCACCACAGAAATCTTTGTGAAGACTCTCAAGTCTAAAATCATTTCATAAAATCAGGATTAAATGGTAGGTATGGAAATATACATCTATAATCTCAGTACCAAGAAGCAGAAAGAGAAGGATCACTACATTTCGAGCCAGTGAGCAGATACACAGTGACACTGAAAACAACCATCTGCCCTAAAGAGCCAATTGTAAGAAATGAAATCACACTTATTTACAACAGGTAAGTGCATGCATTTGCTCTTAGGGTATGAAAAACAGTTTTTAAAATATTGCATATAATAGAATTGGAAACAAATACCTATACAATTCAGTCCTTGCTGCTTTAAAGACTAGCACATAAAAACTAATGGCATATGAAACCAAGATGTAAATATGAATATGATTCTTTTGAGTTTAGGTCTCACCACATTTACTATCCCAGTTGACACAGACCTCAAAATCCTCTTAGTGCCCGGGAAAATGCCACCACGCCTGGCTCAGGAACATAAATCTTGGAAGAGGAGGTGAAATGATGTATGGAGAACTTTAAAGAGAAAGTAGGAAATGGTTAGTCACATGCTTGAAGCAACCTCCACCTCAGAAGAAACTGATGCCTCACACAAGCTGACACCACTGAGGAATCCACCCAGATCACAGATTAATCACTCTGCCCTGGACATTCAGCCCCTAAGAAGTTTAATTAATTGAAAGAAACTATTACAATTTACCTAAGTGGGTGGATCTGTAAAGTTTTCTTGACTTTTCCACTCCCTCGGCAGTGGCAGCCGCTCATTTCTAGAGAGGAGTTCTCGGTGGTGGGCACGCCATAGTCTTTGGTGGCGGCTGCCCGTCAACGGTTCCTTCTCCAATTTAAAGCAGCCGCTGGAGTATTCTGATTGGTTTTGCAGGGTCAGCTGACTTGTCTCGGACTCTTCCACAACATGCTCTACCTCGAGACCCCTAACTTCCACGGTACCTCGAGACCAATGACCGGCCGCAGTACCAGTAGGTTTAGATTATGTGCCCACTCAACTGCTTTAGGAATAGGGATTGAGGATTAGGGTTAGGGTTGGGAATAGGGTCAGTTACCAACAAATGAATATATAAATCTATGAGTGAGACATGGCCATTGCCTGGCTACAGATTCTACCAGGTAAGGTCTCTATTTCAGAGAACTTATTGTCAGACTCAGGGCACAAAGTCCTAATCATTTGTTATTCAACTTTTATCCCACAATAATGATTCTTTTTTTTTCATTTTCACGCTACCATACAATCAAATGCAATACCATTTACTCCCATCCTACTGGGCCTTTTACTGCCCATCTTTCATTAAAGAAAAAACTAAGTTTCAGGTGCATAGAAACCTGTGCCTACCTCAATTAATGCACCCCAATTGCCTACTTCAGTGCTTGGTTGAGTGGGTTTTTGGAATTTTTCTCTTGCTCCAATGCTTCCTTTTTCTTCTTCCATCACTAACTGGACTCACATGCATTTCTGTTTTCCTGAAAAGCCTCCCTATATGGTCACCTTCCTTGACTGGCATCTCTAGCTTGTCAGATATGGCTTACTTTACTTCCTGACATTTCCCATGTGACCATAGCGCTTTCCTGTTTTGTTTTGCTGTTGTTTTCTTTCACAAACTTTTTCCCCTTTTACCTAAACCACTGGCAGTGAGGTTTGCATTGCACATATGTAAAATGGAAATGCAAATGCCTTCAAATAGAGTAAGACTGTGAACAGGATGCATTCAGATAATACAGAACCACTTGACAGTGTTGAAATATTACTAATTATAATGATTATCATTGGGCACATGATACCAAAATACTAAATAAGGAAGTCTGGCTTCTCTGGCAATGGTGGCCAACACCTTTAGTCCCAGCACTCAAGAGTCAGAAACAGGCGGTTCTCTGTGAGTTCAAGGTCAGCCTGGTCTAAAGAGCAAGTTCCAGGACAGGCTCCATTCTGGAGGGCGGGGGTAAAAAAGGAAGTCTGGCTTCTTCTCATTTTCTACTTTTTGAACATTTTTTTCTTTTTATTTCCACATAGTCACCTTCAACCTAAACACCAAAATATGACACATCAACATTAACTATCAGAAGAATTATGAAGAAAATATATAAATGTAAATTGGCATGAAATGGTATTACATTTTTATTGGATGAGTTGAACTGTTTACCTTGTCCAGAAAAAAATCCCCTTAAAATATTTTTAAAGACAGAAGGTGAGCTGGAAAGATGGCTTAGTGGGTAAAGGTATTTGATTCCAAGCCTGATGATTTAAATTTGATACCCAGGAGTCACATAGTAGGAGGAGAGAACCTGCTCTCACACATTGTCCTCTGACCTACACATACAAGCACACAAATGCACACATACAAATGAATGAATAAATATTTTTAAAAGGTATAATTAGCCTTCTTTCCTTCCTTCAAAGGAAAAGACATCAGAGTAGTCTAATGTCACTACATTCCCTGATGGATTCCAAACAGAAAAAAAATGGGAAGGTCACAGTAGAGACCCACTTTGCTGAGGTCCATCAGAGTCAAGGAGATGATAATATGTTTAATGGTATTTTTAGGTGGACCATTGCTTGGTGCAAACTGAACAACACAGGAATTTTTGAAAACTTAGGATTTCCTTCATTCAACAACTAAGAACACCTAGGCTAATTGCATAAATAGCTATTGTGAATGATTTCAGAAGAAACTTATGTGTACAAGTATTTCTGGAGGATATTAATTTAATGTACCTCGGGTTCATACCTAGGAATGGACACTTATAAAATTATAAAAAATGAAGTCATTCCATTTGTAGAAAAATGAATATTGCTAGATATAACCATCTTAAATAAGTCAGACTCAGTAAGACAAGTATCTTGTGTTTCTGTCATATATGGATCCTAGGTTTTATAGAGATATGTAAAAAGCATAGACAAATGAGACTGTCATAGGGAAACAAAGGTGGAGGGGAAAGTGGAAAGGTTGAAATTTGGAGGAATTAATGTGATTAAATTACATAATACACTCATATGAAAATGCGTCTGTGCAACCCATCACTAAGTACAGTTACTGTATTTCAGTAAAAATTACATTTAAAAAGAGAAACAAATCTACCCTTGAAAAATAAAACACAGAGGGTTTTGATAATATTCTTTTGTTCTCGTGTCTCTCAAAATAATTTAATTTTATTAAGCTTCTTAGTTTTTGTGCATCAGTGTTCTACCTGCATATATGCCAGGGTACCACATGCATGTAGCATCCAAGGAAACCAGAAGAGGACAATAGAGCCTCTAGGATTGGAGATACAGATGCTTGTAAGTCAGCAGGTTGATGGTGAGAATACAACCCTGGTCCTGTGGAAGAGCAACTAGTGCTGAGCCATCTCTCTAGCCCCTCAAAATAGTTTTGGAAAGTAGCCATCTAACATCTCTTGCTTGGTTTTTTCTGTTCGTTTGTTTGTTTTGCCTAGGATGATATCATATGCTTTGTATTTTATTGTAATTTCATTATGGTTTTCTTTATACCTTGCTGCAATAAATATAGGTGAATGGCAAATTGTCAACAGATCACCTTTTTAGAAAACTAGTCCTTGTGAAATAATGGTGAATATGGTTAGACTACCCATTTTTTTCCATTTTTATGTAAATATACACTACCTGTGCATTTATGTGTGCTTTTGAATGTCTATGAGTTCATATATGTGTGGATGCATATGAACTTGTATGTATGCAAGTAGAGGCCTGAGGTCTAGGTGGGAATCATTGTCCAGCAGGATTCCATCTTATTCATTGAAGCTGAGTCTAACAGTCAAAGCCAGAGCTTGTTGCTCCAGGGATTCCCCTGTCTCTGTCTTTCAAGACTGGAACTACAGGCAGGCTGCCATGCCCAGCCAACAATTAAATGGATGATGGGAATCTGAACTCCCACTATTGACTCATGTCCTCAGTGCTAGAGCCACTTTTTGCAATACAAAATGTGATTTTCTGGTGGTACTTGACTTTAATCCCAGTAGTCAAGAGGTAAAGGTAAGCAGATCTCTATGAGTTTGAAGTCAGGCTGGTCTATATAGTGAGTTTCAGGCCAGCTAAGTCTACATAGTGAGACCCTGTCATATCCTTCTGAATCCTAAATATAAAATATAAAATTAATATAAATATAAATATAAAATTATTTAATGAATTCTGACTTGGAGAAACAGGTCCATAATATGCCAAGAACTTGTGAGACTGAGGCAAGAGGATCATTAGTCTAAGACCTGTCTGGAGCGCAGAGTGACTTCTCAGCCAGCCTGGATAAATTAATCAAAACCCTGTCCTTTAAAAAATTAAATAAAATACTTGAGTATGTACCAAACTGGGAGATAGCCTGCCTAGTATGTGTGAGATGCAAAATTCAATAAAAAAACACAAGATCACCATCAAGTAGCAATATACACAGAAAGCTAAACAAGAGAAGCCTACTTTTCTACATCAAAACTGTGTCTTAGGTTCCCTGCAATTTCAGTAAATGATAATAAACTGCCTAAATCTGCATCTGCAGCTTCAGTGGGTACATTATTTTGCAATATAAAACAAGTCATTTTAGTCAACCAAGCTGAAACCATTGAAAGTTTTTACCCTCTTCTTGCCTCTAGTATGATGCAATTATGGTTTGGGGCTTTATAAACCCTTGCTTAGGACCCAAGAGTTCCCTGTGGCAGGAGCCTGCTCTCAGTCACCAGCTTTAAACAATACTTTTAACTTTGCCTTCTGGTGATATGTGACTTTCTCACATGGACTATAACAATCAACTAGGAGTTTCTTCCTGGCAAGGGGGCGGGGATGCACCATAGATTCAGGATGAATGGGATTTATGTCTTTCTTGTCTTTAAAAATAATTGTTTTAGCCAGGCGTTGGTGGCGCATGCCTTTAATCCCATCACTCGGGAGGCAGAGGCAGGTGGATCTCTGTGAGTTCGAGGCCAGCCTGGTCTCCAGAGAGAGTGCCAGGATAGGCTCCAAAGCTACACAGAGAAACCCTGTCTCAAAAAACCAAAAAAATGTTTTAATTTTGATATAATTGTAAATCTACATGCAGCTATAAGAAACATTTCATAGAAATCCAATGTGTGCTTCACCCAATTTTGAAAAATGATAACATACTGTAAAATTATTATATAATAATGAGAACCAGAATAAAGCTACCAATAATACATATTGATCATAGTTTAGACATTTCCAGTTTTAGCTGGATAGGCCTGCATGCACTTACTCATTTCTGAAACTTCCTCCTTTCAAAAAGTCCAATTGAGTCATATATTGTACATGTTGAAATTAGTTTTTCATTTACCTAATTTCCTAAAAAGACTGTTACTTTTTTATGTTTTGGAAGTATTCCATAGAATGACTGTACTATGGGTTGTTTAACTATCCACCCAATACATAGCTAGTATGAATAGTTCACAAGCAGCTATATGAAATTACTCTTCAAGCCTATGATATAAATGTTTGTTATTGAGTATTTTGGTCTATATACTAAGTTCATGTTCATTTTTGTACTTGCATTTGGAGTTAGGAACCAGAATTTCCATGGAGTCCAGGCTGGACTCAAACTTAGCTTGCTGGTTGCTTAAATTATAGGAATGCACCAGCAGAACTGGTAAATTCTTATTTAAAATTTCAAGACCTTGCCAAACCACATTTTACATTCTTAATAGCAATGAGAACTATTTTACATTCCCATTAGCAATATAAGAATAATTTAGTTTTTCCACATTTGCCAAACTGTTATTTTTAATTTTTTAACCTAATAAGAATATGACGATCTCGCTCTTCTCATGTGTTAATTTTCCTTACTCTGATGACCAAATAATGTCAGAATTTTTTTGGTGTTTGCCATCTGTAAGTCCTCTTTGGTTTAAGCTTTACTAACATCTTTTGGTCATGTCATTTTATTCATGAATTGTTTGTTGTTGAAATTTGAGAGTTTTAATATTCTAGATACCAGTCTTCTTGTTGAATGAGTTGTATGCAATGATTATCCCAGTCTGTAGATTGTATTTTCATCTATTTTGATGATTTCACAAAGAAAAAGTTTATAATTTCCATGTATTTCAGTTTGGTGTAGTCTCTCTTTACAAATTGATTTTTTGAGGTAAGTCAAACAACATTGCCCAGGCCTAGATTCCAGAGTTTTTCTACTAGGAGATATGTATGTATATTAGGAACATTATATTTTTATCCTTTTCATTTAAATCTTTGGCCTAGTTTGATTCAAAATTTGTATGCTTTGTGAGGTTTGGATCAAGGATTTCTTTTCTCCCATGCAATGGATATCTAAGTGTTTTACCATTATTTGTTGAAATTTCTATCCTTTCTTTAGCACATAGCTATGCCCTTTTGTCAAAATTCAGTTAAAAAATATGTATGGATACATGTCCACATGCTGTTTCATTGATGTGTATGTCCATGTCCATGTCTTTGTCTTGACTTCTGTAGTATGTGTATGCTATGTCATACACAGTGACTTCTTATGCTTTATTATTTTTAATCAAATATTTTTTGACTATGTAGTGTTTGTACATTTTCACATAACTGTAGGGTAATGTTATCTACATTTATAAAATTGTTTATAGTATTTTGATAGATACTGCATTAAAATTAGATAAGATTTTGAAGCAACTGACATCTTTCCTATATTGAACTCTCCAATCCTGAACACGTTGTGGTATGTCTCTGATTTCAGTCTGTGATGTCTTCCATTTTGTGTTCAGAAATGCCCAAATCACAGACACTGTGCATATTTTCTCAGATTCATAATCATACATAAAAATTTTAGAAATTTTGAAGTTGTATGTTTTTTCAGTATAATTCCCATTTATATTGCTAGTATGCATAAATGAAACTTATTTCCATGTGCTCACCTTTTATTCCAATAGTTTTATGTGATTCTTACAAAGCAAATTTTTATAAAATTTCTAAAGTACTTTATGTATACAAACATGCCATCTTAAAATAAGGATAGTTCTATTTTAATATATTTTTATTAATTTTTGAGAATTTTATGCAGGCATACTATAATGTATTTTGATCATATTCACTCCCCAGTTCTTCCCCTAAAACCATCACATTCAGACGATCCCCTCCCATGTATTTTTCTGAAATACCAAGTCCAATTTGCCTTGCCAGTATGCATGGATGTGGAAGCATTCACAGGAGCATGGTCAACCTACCAAAATCTACACCCATAAAGATAAATGACTGTTCCTCCTGTCCCAGCCATCAGCTGTCAACAGCTCTTCAATTAGTGATGGGGGCTCATAAGGCCTTCCCCTTCCATGCTAGAATGTGACTGGCTTGAATTCTTCCATTTTTGAAGCTGGAGAACAATATTTATTAGTTTTAAGAAGAAAAAACCCTTCTTTGGTTATACTTGAACTGATACAGATATAAATACAACCAGCTAGGTCCATTTTTGTTTGTATGTATATATGGCTATCAGCTTGAGAGTGGAGAAGGGACATGGGGGTTTGAGGGACAGTAGCTTTCAGGGCCTGGTGGGAGGAAGTGGGGCAAGTTGTGTCTTTCTTTCTTTCTTTCTTTCTTTCTTTCTTTCTTTCTTTCTTTCTTTCTTTCTTTCTTTCTTTTCCTTACTGTTCTTACTTTTATTTTTTTGTTTTTTGAGACAGGGTTTCTCTGTATTATTTTGGAGTCTGTCCTGGAACTCACTCTGTAGACCAGGCTGACCTCAAACTCACAGACATCCACCTGCCTCTGCCTCCCAAGTGCTGGGATTAAAGGTGTGAGCCACCAACACCCAGCTCAAGTGGTGTATTTCTATTTCAATTGAAAATATATTTAACATAGTTGAACATATGTCCTTATTGTATGAATGTAAGATTGCATAGTTCCTCGAAGAAGGGGAGGGGGACAAGAACCCCTGAACAAAGTGGGAGAAGGGGGGGAGGAAGGGGAAGAGAAGAAGGGGAGGGGGAGGAGAACAAGGGGACTGAGACAGGGGAAGAATAGAGGAGGGCAAGAAAGGAGATGCCTTGATAGAGGGAGACAGTACAGGTATGAAGAGAGGTCTGGCACAGGGGAAATGTTAGGGGGTCCACATGGATAACCCCAACTAAGAATCCAAGCAGTAGTGAAGAAAATGCCATTGATGCCCTTCCCCTATAATGAGATTGGTGACTACCTTGGTTACCATTCCTAGAGCCTTCATCCAGTAGCTGTTCAAAGCAGAAACAGGCACCCATAGCTAAGCACATACTACTGGGATCCAGTTGTGGAGAGGGAGGAGGGATGAGCCAAGGAGCCAAGACGGTGCTGCAGAAACAGTTGACCTGACCTAGTAAGAGCACAGAGACCCTAGTCATAAAGCTGGGGAAACACCATTGGACTGAACCAAGCCCTCTGAATATAGGTGCCAGCTAGGAGGCCAAGACAGCCTATGGGACCTCTAACAGTGGAGCCAGTCTTTAACCCTAGAGCACAAATGGACTTTGGGAGCCCATTCCCTATGGAGGGATACTATTGCAGCCCAGATACAGCACAGAGAGCCTAGGCCCTGCCCCAAATGATACGAAGGACTCTGAAGGTCCCTGGTAGAGGGCCTCACTGTCCCTGGGGAGGAATTGGGGAATTGGTTGGAAATAAAATTTAAAAAGAAAGATATTTAAAAGGGAAAAGGAAAATTTTTCACTTAACTGCAAATCAAAACAAAGCATGGAAGTCTCAGCAACTGCCCAGAGGAAGAGAGAGGTGAGGAAGAAATCATTCCATTGATGCTGGCATAAACTGTGATGTTTGGTTTCTAGCCAGGCCAAAAGTTCTATTTCCTTGACCACAAGTGTTCCCTTAGGAAAAGGTCACTCTATGTGGTAGTTTGAATGACAGTGGCCCTTATAGGCTCATATAAATAGTCCCCAGTTGATGAGCCACCAGGAATTAAGCAGTGTGGCCTTGTTGGAGGAAGCTTGAATCTGGGGTTGGGCTCTGAGGTTTCAAAAGCCAAACCAGGCCCAGTGTCTCTGTCTCTCCTCCTTTTCTTTTTCTTTCTGCCTGCTAACCTGTGGATCAGGCTATAAGATTCTCAGCTACCACTTCAGCTCCATGCCTGCTGCCACACTACCTGCCATGTTGACAAAGGACTAACCTCTGAAACTGTAAACAGGCCCCAATTAAATGCTTTCCTTTATAAGACTTGCTGTGGTCCAAAAAGCCAATTCATGCACTAGGGACAAATACTGGTTCCACCACCAGAGCTCCCATAGACTGCCCAGGCCTCTTAACTGACACCCACGTTCAGGGGGCCTGGTTTGGTCCTATGTTGGTTTCCCAGCTGTCAGTCTGGGGTCCATGATTTCCCCCTTGTTCAGGTCAGCTATTTCTGTGGGTTTCCCTAGCATGATCTTGACCCCTTTGCTTATCATTACTTCCTCTCTACAACTGGATTCTGGGAGATCAGCTCAGTGTTTAGCTGTGGGTGTCTGCTTCTGCTTCCAGAAGACTCTAGGATGGTATATAAGGTAGTCATCAATCTCATTATCAGGGGAGGGCATTTAAGGTAGCTTCTCCACTGTTGCTTAGATGGTTAGTTGGAGTCATCCTTGTGGATCTCTGGATGTTTCCCTAGTGCCAGGTTTCTTGTTAAACCCATAATGGCTCCCTCTGTAGGAAGCCGGTTCCTGCATTATAATGTTGCCTGAAGACACCAAGGTGTGAATTACTTCACAGGCGCTGGGTAATCTCCATTCCTTTGATCTCTGCCTATCCCGTGGCTCATTTTAGCCTGAGGAGCTGAAGCCATTCATAGGGTAATACGTCCCAGGCGGCTGGTCAGCCTTTTATATAGGGATGGTTTTCTTGGTTCAATGTCTCTGCTCAGTCTCTGCTCAGTCTCTATTCAGTCTAATGCATTAAAGCTTGTCTGCAGAAGGATCCGAGTGTCCTGCGTGTATTTCTTGCTGGCAAGGAATACAGACCGGGCGCGGGACATCCCTCTATTAAGGTATCTCTTTCATTGCTCTCCTCTGTTCTTCCCCCAACTCAACCTTCCTGATCCCTCATGTTCTCCTCCTGCCTCCTCTCTCTCCGCCCTCCCTGGCCCCTCTCAGGGGATCTTGTCCCTTTCCCATTCTGGGGAGGTCCATATATGTCTCGCTTAGGGTTCTCCTGTTTCCTAGATTCTCTGGGGTTGTAGATTGTAGGCTGGTTATCCTTTGCTCTATTTCTAGTATCCACTTGGAGCCCATTCCACATGGAGATAGCTTGATCAGCCTAGATACAGGGGGGAGGGTCTTGGTACTGCTTCAAATGATGTGACAAGACTTTGAAGATTCCCCATGGGAGACCTCACCCTCTCTGAGGAATGGATGAGAGGTGGGATGAAGAGATGGTTGAGGGAATGGGAAGAAGGGAGGGAACTTGGATTGGTACATAAATTAAGAATGTCTTTAATTTAAATTTTTTTAAAAAATTAAAAAGAGTTGCTGTGGTCATGGTGTCTCTTCACAGCAATAGAACAGTTACTAAGATACTCCAGAATCATTTAGAAATCATATGAAATCTCAGAGGCCCTAAACTTTGCTGGCATCTCTGCCAAGGAAGGACAAGGATGCCAAGAGGCCCAGAACATCTCTGGCTTTTAGCCTAGGGGTAAAACAGATTACTTCTCTTTTAGGGTCTTTTTTAACCATAAACTGCCTAATCAGTTTCTATCTTTCATTCTCAGTATTTCCTTCTGAAGTGGTAACCATAAACTGCTATTATGGAATTGGGTTGATAAACAATCTGACTTCTTCCAGCTGAATGGGGATACTTATGTGCAGTCACAGTTCTTCATTGAGCCTGTCTAAAAGGCAGTGAAAGTGCATCCCTGTTTTTATTGTATGACTATCAGATGCACGGAGGAAAGGAAATCCTTCACCGGTGCTTGGATAAGGATGTTGGGGAGAAGTGAAGGAAAGATTTATTAGAAGTTTGAGGTGTAAGTGCCTGCTGTTACTAACCCGGTCAAGGTCACCTGATGTGGTTATAAGGAATAAAATGGCGCTTAGGATGGAGGAGCTACAGCAAAAGTTGGACTATGACAATTTTATTGAAAGCAATCAGATGTTTTATAACTTTATCAGACACTGGCAATTGCTAGCATCAATACAATTGTAGTTGTCAGGATACAATGAAGTCTGCAAGCCGTAGAGGGTACATAAGATTAATGGCGAAGGCCAATTGTCTTGTCAAGCTTGCTTCCTTGACTTCTAAGGGAACATACAGGAAAACACAAAGCAGTCTGGATGCTTCACTGCCTGAGGGAGTGCCTTGGTCCTTCAGGAACTGGAAAGCAAATTGTGTTCCCGGAGCTATGGACTCTAACCTGAAAAACCTTTGGATGCATGCCTTTTAAGGCAGCTAGGCCAAGCCAACTCCATGGTCCTCTGCACTGAGGCAGTGAAGCAGAAGGACTTGTCTGATCTTGGGCAGGCAACCATGGTTGTTGTGAACTCATGAGTACATCAGTTGTGTCATGCCAAGGAGACACTGTCACCCTGGTTCTTCCCAACCTTGATTCTGACATTTCCTTAGTCTGATGACAGAGAAAGGTGGCCAACAGTTTCACCTAGCCTTGGGGTAGAGTATTTGTTATAGATGTGCCATTTGTGGTTGATAGCTCTACAAACACTTATTCTCAGCACCTTGACAGGTTTTGAGTTTCTGCATTAACCACTCTCAAAGAAGCTGATTTTGTGATATCTAAGAGCTGAGCTAATGAGCAGGAAAGACAGAGGTCGTCATAGGGATGCCTGAGATAAAGAAAGGTTCATTTTCTGGATTGGACCTCCTCAAAGGACTACCATGTTCCTCGATACCTACCCCTGGAGGGCAGTTGATGTCTATGGTCCATGCTGCTGCCCCAGACCATGATGAAGCCTGAGATCCATGTGGATGTATATGTGCTGTGCCACTGCCTGATGCCTCATTGATATCTTCGGGCTTTGCTGCTTCAGGGAGCCATACTGATGTGAGTGGTGTGTGTAACCAACTGAGACCATGTTGAGGCTTATGGTCTATGCAGCTGCTGAGGACCATGAGTGGGTCAGTGGTCCTGATATGTGTTGATGTCTACAGTCCATGTTACCACCAAAGCATGAGACTCTTAATCTCAGGGTGGTGGATTCATGCCCCACTTTGGGCACCAAAATGTAAATGGACTCCTTGATTGCTCTAGATAATAAAAACCTAGAGTCAGATATAGAAGAAAATGCTGAGAGATCAGAGAGAAGTAGAAAGCCACTGCTACACCTTACCTCCTTAGTGTCTCAGCAGACAAGTGATCATTTTCCTGTTACTCCCTGCTTATATCCTGTTTCTGCCCTGCTACCTCACTTCCTGTCTGTCTGTACAGACCTCCAGACCTTTATGGTTAGCTAGTGGCAAGCTCTGTTCTCTGACCCCTAGACAGGCTTTATTTGTACAAGCAAGATATCACCACATTGCCCACTGAGGGAGAACTGGCCTGCCCCTTGGTGGCAGTTACACAGCTCTCCTCAGCTCAATGGATTCTGGCACAGATGTAGGTGGAAAAAGACTCATCCTCCTTTGGGGGAGTAGCCACTAGGTTTGCCCCTGCTCCAGTGAATATATAGACAACACAAAATGGACTTTTTTTGGGGGGGGTCATGGGATGGGGAACAGGGTGGACATGGGAAGACTGAGAGCTGTGTGCAATCTGGGAGCAAATAATCAAGTAAGTAATATTTTTAAAAAGTAAGCATTTAAAAAAATACAGTCAAGATTAAACACCTTTAGTAGCCACTATCAGAAAATGAAAAAAAGAGATTTTAATTGTAATGATGAAAAGAAATATGCAGTGTTGCTGTTGAATGAAATGTTCTGTAAATATCTGTTCTACTCATGTTTTTCTGTAGTATGGCTCAAGATATTTCTTCATTGATTTTGTCTAAATGATCTATCCACTGAAGAAAGTAGGATACTCAAGTCCTCAACTATTATTGTATTCAAATCTCTCTTGCCTTTTACATCTAATATTTGTTTGGACACATACTGAGGTTATATATCTTTATAATTGTTATTCTTTCCCAATGAATTGATCTTTCAATAATTTATAATGACATTTGTTGCTTCTTTTTTGGTTTTTCAAGACAGGGTTCTCTGTGGCTTTTGAGGCTGTCCTGTACCTAGCTCTTGTAGACCAGGCTGGCCTCAAACTCACAGAGATCTGCCTGCCTCTGCCTCCCGAGTGCTGGGATTAAAGGCATGCACCACCAACGCCCGGCTTGTTGCTTCTTTTTATATTTTCTTATTTTAAATTTGCTCTATCTGATATGAGTCCTGTCATTCTCAACAATATGGCCTGAACTAGAAGTCACTATGCGAAGTGAAATAAGTCAGACAAAGAAAGGTAATGACCACATATTACCTCCTATTTTCAGTAATTAATAAATCATTCTCATGGAAACACAGAATAGAATAGTTGTCTCTGAACAGACACTTGGAATATGAAATTGAGGAAATAATATTGTTCAGTTAGGTACAATAAAACACATATAAACTGGAGGGTAGAAATCTGATTCTACTGATAGGGGAAAGGTACAAGAGACATGGCTTTAGCTGCATCATAAAAGACACTGAGATTTTCTTGCAGCTCAGGAATTTATTAATGAAGGGGATTGGGCCATTGGGTGTTCATGTGTTTGGCCCCTGCAGTTGCATCCTGGTTGTTAGTAAGGAAGAGGGCTGCTTATAATTGCCACAGATGATGTCATTCTGGGAGTACAAGCCCCCTCCTGGTTCCTCAGGACTCAGGACCAACATTATCAGATAGGTTTTTCTTCACTTTCTTCTCCATTTGTTTGAGAGATGATTCGCTTTAGTATCTCAGCATAGTATGGACTAAATACATGCTGATTGTGATGCATCAAATTAACAAACTTCCAGCCTAGTTCTGCCAACTCTGGTTCAATGAAAAGAAGTCCTCCGGGGAAGTCTAGAAGAGATTCCTGCATGCCTCGAATCAAACAGCATTTAAGAAACAAATGTATCCGTTGTTCTGTCATGGGAAAAAAAATGAAAAGTAGAAAGAATTTTGAGAAGAAACTCACCATTCACTGTCTGTACTCAAAAGTGTTTTACATTTTTTTCAGTGTGGTGGTTTGAATAAGAATGGCCCTCACAGACTCATATATTTGAATGCTTAGTTGCCAAGAGGTGGAAATGTTTGAAAAAATTACAGGGATTAAGAGGTGTGGCCTTGTTGGAGAAGTGTGTTACTATGGGTGGGCTTTGCACTTTCAAATGTCCATGTCAGGTCTAGTCTCTGTCTCTCTTGCAGATCAGTGCTGAGCTCTAAGCTACTTCTCCAGCACCACTCCTGCCTGTTGCCATGTTCCCTGCCATGTAATAATGGATTAAGCCTCTGAAACTGTAAGCAAACCTCAATTCAATGCTTTCTTCTATAACATTTCCCTTGGTTATGGTGTTGCTGCACAGCAATGACTAAGACAGAAGTTGGTCCTGGGAAGTGGGTTATTGCTATGACTGGCCTGACCATGCTGCTTGTTTGTGGTATATACTTGGACCTCGGATTAAGAAAGCAGTTGAACCATGTCATGAGAATGAGTGCACCCTTGACACTGCCTGGAGCACGAGGACACAGAGGCTGGATGGCCCAGAGACCTAGGGTAGAAACAAACATGACTAGAGAAAAAAGTCCATGTAATGAATGATGCCTAATGATATTCTGCTATACTCATAGATTGGTGCCTAGCCTGTCATCAGAGAGGCTTTACCAAACAACTGATAGAAACAGATGGAGATACCCAAAGGTAAACATTAGGAAGACTTTGGGGAATCCTGAAGAAGGGGGAAAGAAAGGATTGTAGGAGCCAGCGGGATCAAGGACACCACAAGAAGACCCACAGAATCAACTAACCTGGTTCATAGGGGCTACAGAGACTGAATTGACAACCAGAGAGCCTGCACAGGACTGATATAGGCCCTCTGCATATATGTTAGAGTTGTGTAGCTTGATCTTTTTGTGGGACTCCTAACAGTGGGAGAAGGGGCTGTCTCTGACTGTTTGCCAGCTTTTGGGACCCTTTTCCTCATACTAGGTTGCCCTGTCCAATCTTCATATGAGGGGAGATGCTTAGTCTTACTGCAACTTGATATGCCATTGTTGATATCAATGGAAGGTCTTCAATTTTCTGAATAGAAATGGATGTGGAGGGAACAGAGAGGAGAAAGAGGAAGGACTGGGAGGAGAGGAGGGGAAAATCTAGTTACAATATAAAAATAAATAAAAATAAAGCAGTTGAACATTTTAAGCAAGGCTTAATGGGTCATACTGGTAAGAGTGTGGAAGGCAGTAGTGCTGAGAGGAATTTCAATTATGATGGCCCAGCTCAAGAGGTTTCATATGGAGAAGAATATTAGTAAGTGGCCTACAGATGGGTTTTGTGATATTTTGGCCAAAAACATGGCTGCTTTTTGCCCTTGTCCTAAAAATCTTCCTGAAGCTAAAATGAAGAGTTTTAGATTAATGTCATTAGCAGAAGAGATTTCAAGACAGCCTAGTATTGACTCTATTGTGTGGTTATTAGTAGTCACTTTCATGCAGAACTATAGTGAAAAGAAATGAGATAAGAAAGAAAAAATACAAAATGTAGAGTTTGGGGAGAAAAGGAACATCAAGAAGTGTAATGGAGCTAAGTCCAATGCAGAGATAAAATATTTAAAGAAAAGCCTGATGCTAAATGAAATAAAGAGAGTGGTGGTCTCAGGGCAAGACTCAACCCAGCTAAGCTTCCAATTTGTGAAAATAAATAAGGAACCATCAAAACCAGAAATCTGATGTGCTTATAGAAGCCAGGCTGGCAGGGGGCATGTGAGTTGAGGTGCCTATATTAAGCAGTTGTAGGGGCAGTGGGTGTGGGGGACCAAATGAGATCCAGCCTTGGATTTCACTAAACAAGGAGCACCAGAAAGTTCTGGCCCACTATTGTATTGCTAATGCCAGTAGGGCTACCATTGTTTAACATGGCCTCAGGGTAATATGCCTCCTGATTTGCATCTCTATGCGCCTAAGCATCTGAACAGTCCTGCACCTGAGCAGGAAGAGGGGAGAGGTGTGAGTAACTTGTGAGGAAGGAAGGTTAGGAGTTGGGGTGAGCAAGCAGAGCAGAGAGAACAAAGAGAGAAATGGTTCCCTCATGATATTAGCAGGATGGTTAACAAACACCAGAAAAGATGGCTAATAAAGAAGTGACTCTAGTTCTACAACATGGACCTGAGAGCTCTCTGAAAATGACAAGATGCCTGTGCTTGGTTTTTATCGCCGCTGGGTTGCTAGGAGTTTCCAGGTCCACACAACCCACTCAGGCTGAACCTCATGGACTAAGGCTGAAACATGTCGGGTCATGACAAAAGGGATTGCCACAAGTCTCAGATAATTTGAACTCTAAACTTTTTAAACAGTGTTGAGAATGTGATAGACTATGGGAACTTTTGAAGTTGGACTGAATGATTGTTTTTTGCATTGTGATATGGCTATAAACCTATCTGGACTAGGGAATGGGATGTGGTGATGTGAATAAGATGGCCCCCATAGACTCATACCTTGGAATGCTTAGTCACCACGGAGCGGAACTCTTTGATAGGATTAGAAAGAATTGGAAGTGTGGCCTTGTTGGAGAAGAGTTTAATTCTCACCTGGCATGTTATTTCTATTTCTTACCATGTTAGGGACTCTTACCAATGATGGTACGAATGCAGTTCTCCTTCTTGGCGATGTTCCGGAGTTGGCCTACAAGAGATGCCCTGTTTTCACTGCTCAAAGCAGTGAGGCCCGTGTCCTTGAGCCCTTGATGGATTTCCTGAGATACTTGGTCACTGACACTGAGCATAGACTCTTCTGGCCTGGAGAGTGAAGACAGAAAATAGTTTCCCTGACATAAGGACCAAACCCAAAAAGCCCCATACTAGAAATTAGGCATACCAAATAGGAATTGTGACCCTCTCACCATCCATAGACAGCATGAATCAGTAAGCATGTAAAAGAATTCTGTTATTATCATTAAAGTACCAAATTATATATGCATGTAGTACTATATCCCTACTTTAAATGGAACAATATATATATTGGGTAAGGGCTTGGTTACATCCTGAACATTAAAATATTGTTGAAAGATTCTAAGGTATTTTATGCAGTATTCTTTCCTACTTTACCAAAAATGCAAATAAATTAATAAAACTAAATTTCTAATTCCTTTTTCTAATTTTATATGGAATCTCTGCATGCAAGGAATTAGGAATAAATATCAATGATCAACTTCGGCGTATAAATAATGCAATTCCACTGTCCCTTGTTGAAATATATAGTCTCACGGTTAGAAAACATAATAATTAATAATATTTGTAGCAAAGTAGCCACCTATTCTCCTTCTTAGTAGTATAATTGTTATTCTTCTCTATGCCAAACCTACAATAACAACAATTTTTGGGGATCTGGTTCCCAAAAGGCCTTTGTGTGAAGAACAGTGGGATGTTATATTGCCTGTCTATGACCTAAATTTCACTCTAAAAGAAATCTGAGAGCTCTGGGGATCTCATTTGGTAAAATGCTTGCCACACAAGCATGAGAAACTGAGCTTGGTTCCACAGTACCAACGCAAAAAGCCAAATGTGATGGTATATGACTGTAATCACAGCACTATGGAGGCAGTTCCCTGGAACTTGCTACCCAGCTAGCCTAATTAGTGAGCTTCAAGTGCAACGAGAGACCATGTTTCAAAAATAAGACCCCTGCAGTTGACCTCTGGCCTTGACAGGTGCACATACTTCCATAAACGACTGTGTACATACATGTTCATGTGCCTGCACATGTACACACACACACACACACACACACACACACACACACACACACACACACACACACACACACACACGGAAAGACCAACAAAACATACTTGGAGCTAAAATCTTCTGTTAGAGCCTTGGTTATACACTTCAGTTTATCCACAAATTCTGGTGAGCTGAATAAAACACCACAAGAGAAACTTCTTGCCACAAGTAAAACTGAAGCTAGAATAGTCAAGTGGCGTAATTTGGATTTCATATTCTGCAGTCGTGCTTTATCCATCAGCAGAGTCTGGTTAGGCAAGAAAGAATAGGCTGTTAGAGTTGTAATAGAGCTTCTAAGTAAAAAAACAAAACAAAACAAAAAAAAAACAATGAGGTAATGCCTCCACAACATTCCTACCTCAGGGAATTCTTCACTCCCATAGTCCCTGAGAACAAGGTTTAGATAGCCTTGGTATAACACTGTTGTTAGACTAGGTGGCTCTAGGTCAGTTTTTGAATTTGGAGATGAACTTATTGTGCTAGAAGAGGAACTCGCAAACACAGATGTACTTGGAAGTGGTGTGGTAATATCTGTGGCAGCTCTAGTCATCCATTTGGTGGTACAATCAAGGAAATCTATGAAAGAGAAGGGAACATATATGTTTAAACTACAAGGCTTAAAGTTGGAGACTTTAAGATAGTCTCTTGGTGAACAAAACAGTAATTTTAAAAGCTGGAATGGAACAGGGTTTTTCCGTCCAGAATGCTTTTCACTGTACAAGAAGGTGTAATGCAGGCATTTGGTAGGAAATTCACCACCAACCTGTGGACCCTGTTTACCACAATACCAACATTCTAGGCAAGATCTGAAAACTAGTGCAATGCCAACATGACCAATATAGGGGTAATCAATAGTTTTCTGATACAATTGGAGACCTGCTCCATAGGTGGGAGTTCATGCCTGGCTTGGTGAGCCTGGCAAAGACTCGTGTCTGAGGAGTTCATAGTCCCCAGAAATGAGGCTATTGCTTCATTTTTCTAAATAAAAAATGTTGTGAGATTACCTCTAAATATTTACATCCATACCCACATGTTGTTCTCAGCCTTGATCAGAGATGCTTCTATTTGCAGCAAACAGCAATTAGTGCAAAGATTTGTGGCTGCTCCAAGTGCTAAAAATAAGTAACTATTGTACACTCAGCTCTAAACAGAAAGTCTATCATACCCCTTCCAAGGTTCAGGGAATACCATAGAAGAGAAGGCAGAAGGAGTACAGAAATGGGATGACCGAGAGGAGGGCAGTGAATTGTTATATTCTGAACATGGCATGCTTACTGCAGCTATGATCCAAAAGCAGCTGAGATATCTAGGCTGCCCTGAGTCTGCATAACACTAGTCTGTTAAAACCCAGTCATGGGGAGGGGAGGGACTCATGGGGCTGTGCTGTTCTCTAGGAACTACCTGGAGGTGGCTGTTGGGGGAGGAGGGGTCATTCAACCAAGTGAGTTGTTCCTACTCCAGTGAATGGTTCCATAACCATGATGATGTGGGTAATCTCCAAACTCAGGTGGCCATAAAACAAAAGACAGGAAAGCAGGACAGGGGGTTCTTTAAACGGAGAATTGTGGAAGTTGGGGGGCATAAGAAAGACTGTGGTTGACAGTGATCAGATAGCACTGTGTACATGTATGACATTGTCAAAGGATAAACTTATTTTTTAAATGTGATTTGTATAGGTCTTTCTGTCTTAGAAAAGTTTGCTTCTCTTCACTCTTGACCCAAGAATAAACTTTTTATTCAAAAATGGAAAATTACTTTTAAAAAAGATAAAAGGCCAATTTCCCCCTCTACTTAAATTTTAAACATACTGGGCTGCTTATCAAGGAGTTCCTGGAATTTAGCCCGTTCATATTGGATAGAATGTTCTTGCAAGTATGGTCGAATGTTCTTGATGGTATAGTTCACCATGTCCATTTTCATCAGGCCAAGAACATGGAAGATTCCCCTGTCATGAACAAAAACAGAATATTTATAGTTTGAAAGGAAATCTAGTTTTTAGGAGTGGAGCTCAAGGAAAGAATAATAAAATCAGAGTACTTAGAACAAGAATAGAACTGTAAAGTACTTACTTCAATTACAAACAGCTAGTATTTGAACATGTACTACAAAAATATTTAATTGCTTTGAGTGGGAACCTAATGAGAGGTGTTTATGTCATTAGGGCTAAGTGGATTCAATTATAAAAGACCACATACAGCTAAGAATTTAATGTTGCTCTATTTGACCAGGTAATGGTTTCCACCATGTTAGAATACATTAAGAATGCCCTCACAAGACGCAGTTACTCAGTATTAAATGTTCCATCCTCCACAACTCTAAGAAATAAGTCTGCATTTTAGAAATGACTGAAACTTCAGTACTTTGCTACAGCACAAAACAGACTAAGGAAGAAAATTAATACTGAAAATTACGACTGTTAATCTATCAAATACCTGAAAATGTGGGAAATGGGCACAATCTGAATGAGCTTGGAGAAACAGGCTATAAAAAAGGTTAACATAAGCCAGGTGTTGGTGGCGCACGCCTTTAATCCCAGCACTGGGAGGCAGAGGCAGGAGGATTTCTGTGAGTTCGAGGCCAGCCTGGTCTACAGAGCAAGTGCCAGGATAGGCTCCAAAGCTACACAGAGAAAGCCTGACTCGAAAAACCAAAAAAAGTTAATATAAATGGGGTATCAAGGATGATTTGGGTGAGAGAGAATATCTGTAATATGTCTGATATTCTTGGACACTCCTAAAGTATTCATGGTCAAAATGTTGGTAAAAATAGATACTAAAGGCCACTATACTGAAGTTTCAAATAAAAATGAAGAGTCTTAATGGAAAACATAAAGGCTTATCTTATGGGAAAGTAGAGTAAAAGTCATCCTTGATAAGAACTAGCAAATACTTTGAATTTATTGTGTCCGTATTCGAAGCACTTTATAGAAGGCAAGTTTTAAGAGCAATGGCGTGAGACAATTAGGGGAAAAGTTTCTCAGCATAATACTGAAGGAGTTACATAGCTACTTTTATCATGTTCAGAAAAACATGAAAGAAAAATGATTTAAAGATGAGGTTCATAATTAAATCATGAGGAGAGTAAAATATCTTGGAAAATCAAATCCTGGCAATGTAAGTAGTAAAAAGGCATCAAGAACAAACCAAATATAACCAAGGGATTCTTTTTCTAAAGAGATTAGTATAGATAGAAGGAAACATTCCCACAGAATTTCAAAGATCTTCAAGGCAAGTGAAGACCTTTAGTGTAAGATTATAGAGACATACCCAAAGGATGTCACCATTTGTTAGCCAAGAAACCTAAAGACTCTGCTCCCTGAATTTCTGTATTAGTGTCCCTCAACCAACATCACTACAGTGAAAACAAGCTGAAGTGTATCTTCAGCTGACTATGAATCCAGTCAAAAGTCTGGAGATGAC
Organism: Cricetulus griseus; assembly: GCF_003668045.3. NCBI lineage: Eukaryota > Metazoa > Chordata > Mammalia > Rodentia > Cricetidae > Cricetulus > Cricetulus griseus. The sequence goes on along the minus strand of NC_048604.1, from coordinate 44,714,856 downwards.
AATGGTAAGACTTAGAAGCACCCTTGTGGGACTAACTATACAAGTGCAAGCTATGTAGCAATAATAGTCTGTCTCTGCCTTGATTTCTCTCTCTCTCTCTCTCTCTCTCTCTCTCTCTCTCTCTCTCTCTCTCTCTCTCTCTCTCTCTGTGTGTGTGTGTGTGTGTGTGTGTGTGTGTGTGTGTGTAACTACTTTACAAAACGAGCTAAGAAAAATAAATGCATCATTCAGGGATCAAAGGCCAGAGGGTGAATTGATAGAAGATCTAAAAACAGACACATAGGCTCATCTTTCAACAACCAGTTTAGAGATTTTTGCACTGTAGCTATTCTGCTATGTTCAGAAAAGGGTGGTCAGCGGAAGGGTCAATGAACTAACAAGTATCTATGAGTGGTTACAATGTGGGTGATTACTTTCCAACTCATCAATCTTTTTTTTTCTTTTTTGTGTCCTATTTCTTCTACTTGTGAAACAATGACAGTCTTCACTTCTGTTTCTGCATAGAGTTTATACTTGGAGAACTAGAATAATATTTGAGATGGGATGGGTGGAATTCTATAAAACTAGTACTAAACTATAAAACTAGTACTATACTATAAAACTAGTACTATACTATAAAACTAGTACTATAAAACTAGTACTATATTGGCATAATAAGAGTATCATGTTAAGTTTTCATGTAATGGATGGAATCCAAATGACCATTTTAAATGGCAGCGAAAAAAACCAGAGAGGCTGTCCTTGCCAAGTAAAAGGACAGGAAATTAAAAAGATGTTAGTCAAGTAGTACGTCTCAGCTTGGGACATTGAAGATGCTTTGTACACTGCATAATGGTTAATGCAGAGACAAATGGCTGGTCAAAGTGCTAAGAATGAGTGACTGGTTTGGTGCCCAGACATGAATAGGACATATATGTCACCCCGTCCATGGTCCAGCAGACATCACAGGAGAGAGAGCAGAAAGGTTGTTAGAGCTGAAGGATGAAGAGGAGTGCTAGGAAATGCTGACTTCTAGATTTGGCGAGTCTATTGCAATCATGAACACAGCAGTAGCAGCTGCCTTCTTACACCCTGTATAAAATCAGACAAAATCAGAAGAGAAACAATGGGAAGAAGGGGAACAGCAGGATGGGAAGAGGGATAATACAAGTCAATAAGCATAAAAGAGAAGCTAGAGAGATTGCTCAGCTGTTAAGGGAACTTGTTGCTCTTGCAGAGGACTGGATTAATTCCTAGTAATAACATAGTGTGTCACAAACACGCAAACTCCAGTTCCAGAGCATCTAACACCATCTTATGGCCATCACAAGCACTAGGCATACACATGGTGTACACACATACAGTTTACCAAGCAAAATATTCATACACATAAAGTAAAATAAATATTAATAAATAATGTTAAAATGAAAAAGTAAAAGTAAGAAATAAAACATGTAAAAATGCCATTAGTCAGGTCTTCAGCATAGGAGTAGAACAATTAAGACAGAATTGTATCATAACATCTGACTCAAAGTTTTCTTTCATGGCACACAAAGTAGATTTCAGGAACAGCACATGTTATGGTTTGAAAATAGCTTGCTGCTCCAAAATGAGGAAACTTTAAACCCAACTGTGAGATACTGAGAGGGTGGAAAACTAAATCCAACTACGGAGTTTAGGGATGAAGCCTTTAGACCGAAACCAAGCTTACACAAGAATGGCAGGCTCAAGCTCACATGATTGAAAACTTGTGACTTAAAAAACATAGGAAAACCGGGACACACACAGGCTCTTTCTTTCATCATGGGGTGCTCTGTACCACCTTGAGACTCCATCAGCATCAAAGTTTTCACTGGATGTAGCACCTCAACCTTGGACTTCTTGGACAAGAGCCAAAATAAATGTTTCTTTTTATAATTTACCCACACTGTGATATCACATTATTAACAAGAGGAAATAGATTAAAACAGCATGACTAGATTCTTGCCTCAGTAACTCTACTGGATCTTTTATGCTCTCTAATTCCTGTACAGCCTCATCTCTAACCGGTGCACACAGGAGGGCCATCAAGTTGAGAATATAGTTGGAGAGATGAGGAACATCCAGAGCCCCATGCTCTGTTTCTTGTCTTAGGAGATCCATGTCCAATGCTTCCTCAATCTCGTTTTTTAAACGGTTTTGACGTGGTAATAGCAGCGATACCAAAATCTGCCACAAAGGAAAATCAAAGGAGCCACATTATGTTTAGAATCCTAAACTTACACCCAATGAGCAGTGCTTTCAGGCTAAAGGCATATCAGACTTTGTCTTCTAGGGATCAAGAAAGTGGGTCTCTAAATTTTGTGGACAGTTATTTCTCTTTTTTTTGGAAGACAATTATAATTCTACGCTTCAAGGAAATCATTTATAGCAGTACTGATTATTTTCAAGCCAGAATGACATAAAAACATAAATTAAAAATAAGAGTGGGGCAACAATTAGGTATAGGTTACTATAACATAACATATGCACCTCTATAAAATGCTGCATTCTTAACAAAAGTTAAGGACAGTTTTATATTATTTTGCTTCAAAGGTTAAATAAGCAAGGTATTCTTGAACTGTCACTTGAAATAGTTTTTTGACTCAACATGTAAATTCCTTGTGGGCAAGAGCTCACATTATTTTCTGTGCTTCTGGAACACTGAAAATGTAGTGCAAGTTGAGTGAAAATATGTTTTACTGAATGGTATATTATGTTGTTAAAGTAATACCCTAACACTCATACAAATAAAATGGAACTCAGTCCATCACATATGTGTTCATAAAGTAAGCTACTTAGAACATTAGTAATATTAATATTCCAAGTTCTAAAGTCTGGAAACTTTGCATCAATAGAGAGAGGGCTGGCTACTCACCTGTTTTATGTTGTTTATAAGTTCAAGAGCACAAGAATAGTCAGGAGGAGTACTTGATAGTTGATCTTTCAAGTGGTCCCAAAATGCATTATACATTGATTCCACAAACTTGCTTTCCAAACTATTAAGAAAGTGAAATGTGCAAAATGATCTTTACCTAGAGACTTGATACAGGATTATGATCCTTCAGACAGCATTTAAATTCATGAAGAACCATTCAACTGATAGGCCAGAGAGGAACTACATTTAGATTTAAGAAGGGCCGAATAAACTGCAGTTATTCTCAGATGAAAAGAAAATGAAGAAAAAACCCTTAGGTCATTGTAGAAAGACACCAGAGTGCACAATCAGTCTCTGTCTCCTACCCCACTCCCCACTCCTTCCCTGCTTCCCTCCCTTCCTCCCAGTATCTCCCTGTTTGTCTCTTTCTAACCCCCCCATCTCAACATGTCTGTCTGACACTTTCTTTCTCCCTCTCAGTCTTTCTGCATCTGTCTGTCTGACCCCCTTCTGAACCCTGCTCTTCTCTCCTTTCCCTTTACCTACCTCCTCCCTCAGAAGAACCATAAACTAAAATTGGATTTGGACTCTCCGACCCTAATCCTGAAAGTAGGCTAAATGTGTGATTTTGTTTGTTATTTTTTCAGATTTCTTTATTATGTATACTGTGTTCTGCCTCTATGTATGCCTGTGTATACTTACGCACACAATATACATAAATATAAAGAGTTAAAAGAATGCAGTAATACAGTTTTTGCCAGAATATTATTATTATTTTATGGCTTTTTAACTTGCTAGCTTGAATGCCTCTTTTATTTTGCCACTTTAGGGATTCTGCTACTAAAGCCCCATGCTCTATCTTGGTTCTTGTGATTCTCTTGTGTCTTGGATTTATTCTGCTTGTTGCTAATAGTGACACATGCTAAGTATACCATCCATGGATGGAGTTTTCACCAAAACACATGTATCCTAGAGCCTTCTTCATTCAGTTCAGAGTCCCTATAATCTGAGTTATATTTATTTTTCTTGAATTGCTTTCTACTACTTAATAGAAATGCCATTGCCATTCATTCATTCATTCATTTAACAATCATTTATTAAGCACTTACTAGTTGGAAAGTAGAGAGAGAGAGAGAGAGAGAGAGAGAGAGAGAGAGAGAGTGTGTGTGCACGCGCGCACACACCTGCACGCCACGCTCACAAGTGATCATGCACATGTACATATATACAAAGTGTCACACAATCTGTGTTGAGGTAAGAGGACAAATTGTACAAGTTGGTTCCCTCCTTCCAACATTTGAGTTCCAGGGATCAAACAGGTTGTCAAGCTCAATGGTGAGCACCTTTACCTTCTAAGTCATTTTCCAAGCCCACATTTAGCTGCTAATGATCCATTAGAGGCATTCAATTCATACTTACTGAATGACTCATTTATGTATTTCAATTTCAATGTAATTGTGAAGAACTCTAATAAGGCTCATTTTTCTTATTAAATCAGAAAATGCAAATGCTCTAAAATCTCTTACTCATGACAAATTGCAATATCATTATTAGAAAAGTTGTTTGTGGGGTTAGAGAGATGGCTTAGTGGTTAAGAGCACTGGCTGCTCATCTCCAAGGCTAGGGTTTGCGTCCCAGGAATCACACGGTAGCTCACACTGTAACTGCAGCCCAAGGGTAGCCAATGCCCTTCTCTGGTCTTCTTGGGCACTGCATACATGTGGTACACAGAGATACATGGAGGCAAAACACTCATACAAATAAAATGAAATTAAAATTGAAAAAAGAAAGTTGATTATCTGCATTCACTTAATTTGCAGGGAATTAAGAAAAGCTTCTAGCAGCTACAACTTTCAAGTCTATCTGCAAGGATCTGACATTATTTTCTAAAAACCAAGAGTTAACATTCTGACAATAATTAATTGCTTTATTTGGTATTTAGATATAAGTTGATATTTTGACACTTTGTGTCTACGTGTGTGACTGTGTTGTATGTGTGTAACTCTATGTACTTCTGTGAGGCTTCACATATAGGGGCTCGAGAAGGACATTGGATGCCTTATTCTGTCACTCTACACCTTACTCCCTTAAGACAGGGTGCCTTACTGAACCTGGGGCCAGGGTGGCAGGCAGCAAGACCTGGAGATCCTTTTGTCTCAGCCCCACATATTTCTTGGGTTACAGGTCATGGGTATACAACACCATGCCAGACTTTTTACATGGGTTCTGTGGATTTGAACTAAGGTCCTTGTGTTTGTGCAGTAACTGGTTCTAGCCACTTGGTCATCTCTTTATCCCCACTTGAACACTTTTTTTTTCTTTTCCTTCTTTTTTTTTTTCCAAGACAGGGTTTACCTGTGTAGCCATGACTGTCCTGGGTCTCACTATTTAATACAGACTTAATCAAGCACTACATGTTTTAATAGAAAAAACAAATGTGACCAAAAATCATCTATGCTATGTAATTATTCCAAGACAATTAAATAAATAAATAAATAAGAATATGTACCTGTTTTCAGATAAATCGTTCTCCTTTACAACAAAATCTTGGTTTACTATGATTTCATGAGCAATACTCAGCTTGGAAACATCAGTAACTGTCTCTATATTTTCAGTAGAAATAACTACAGGTTGGCTTGCTGGAAGAAAAACATAGTAGTCTTCAAAAGAGATCCCACACAAATTTTCAATTAGAGAACAAACTGTGCACATAGATAAAATCATACTAAAAGTGTGTAGTACAAAACTGTGTGGCTGCTCTTGGCCACTAAGTCCGAGTATTCGGTGAAAGCCTGGAGATTTGGATGAACCACAAGACTCCTGGTCCTTTTCTGAGAGAATGTCTCTCTCCTTTATTGTGGAGCAGCATTGTATACAAACTTACAAAAACCCAGGTCAAAGGGTTCACAACAGGATATTGATCCCAGTGGGGTGAGGTCAGGAAAACAGGAGGTACCTGTGGTTATGCTGGAAAACAACTCTTAGAGGGCCTAGGCCCTACCCCAAAGGATATGACATACTCTGAAGACCCCCATGGGGGCTGGGTTCCAACAAAAATGTGTTATTGAAACTATGTTAAACTGATTCTCCCTTTCAGCAGGCATCAAACACTATAGCTCTTCATCTAGAAGTAGGACCTTTTAAGATTTCCGCATCCACGTGGAGATGACAACTGATGTTGTCAGTGTGCAGGTCTTGTTTAGACTATATTGTTCTGATTTCATGGGTGCAACTCCCTGTCATATATAGAAGACTGTCCCACAGCAGATATCCTGGTCTTCTGGTCCTCCTCTTCCATAATGTTCCTTAAGCTTTAGGTAGAGAGGTTGTGTCCACTGATAGGTTATCTGATCCTAAATGGTCACCCCTAAATACATATACACATAAGTATGCATATCTGCAACACTAAATGGACATGAAGATAGTATTTATGGATGTTCATACATGTACACAACTGCCTGTAATTCCATGGGATCCAAGGCCCTACCCTAGCTACCACAAGCACCTGCACACATATGCACATACAAAATGCATGCAAGTATACAAAATTAAAAACCTGCCAAAGTCAACAAGGTCTTCAACAGCAGTATGGCCCAGGGACATCAATATGACTTCATGAGTCTGCATAGCTCATGGACATCCGAATGGCCCTCAGTGGTAACATGGGTCATGGTCATCAGCATAGTGTCTGGCTACAGTAGAATCATGAACCCACATGGGTGTCCTGCACTGCCACCTGAGGCCATGTTGATGTCCATGGGCTGGGCTGCTGCTGAAGACCATATTGGTGCCATTTTTTTCAGTGTTGCCCCAGGCAGTTGTCTGCATACCTTTAATCTCAGCACTCAGGAGGCAGAGGCAGGTGGATTTCCGTGGGTTCAAATCCAAACTGGTCTATAGAGCAAGTCCCAGCACAGCCAAGGCTACACGGAGAAACTCTGTCTTAAAAAACAAAACTAGGTATTTATGTATGCATATAAAAAAGACACCTACAGAAATGGAGTTTATAATTCATTCAAGTATTCATTCAGATGCTTTAGTCCTTAAAATATAGATTTATCAGATTCATTTGACATTTCAGAATTTCAGTTTTTCTTAACTTTTTCCCCTGTATAACACATGTAAAGAAGTCATGCCCAAAAGAAGCACATTCATACAGCAAGGACATCTGTTCAACTATGTTCATAGCAGCATTATTTGTAATAGCCAGAACCTGGAAACAACCTAGATGCTCCTCAACTGAAGAATGGGTACAAAACATGTGGTACATTTACACAATGAAGTACTACTCAGTGGGGGAAAAAAACAATGGAATCTTGAAATTTGCAGGCAAATGGATGAAACTAGAAGAAACCATTCTGAGCGAGGTAACCCAGTCACAAAAAGACAAACATGGAATGTACTCACTCATATATGGATTTTACACATAGAGCAAAGGATTACCATCTTATAATACACACCACAAGAGAAGCTAGGCAACAAGGAGGGCTCTAAAAGAGACAAACATGGTCCCCTGGAGAAGGAGAAAGGGATAAGATCTCCTGAGCAAATTGGGAGCATGGGGTGAGGGGAAAGGGAGCTAGGAGAATGAGAAGGGGAGAAGAGGGGGGATGAGGAGGACATAAGGGAGCAGGAAGGTTGTGTAGGGGGAAGAATATAGGAGAGCAAAATAAGAGATACCATCAAAGAGGGAGTCAGTATAGGTTTAAAGCAAAATCAGGAACTAGGGAAATGTCCAGAGATCTACAAGGATGATACCAACTAACCATCTAAGCAACAGTAGAGAAGCTACCTTAAATGTCTTCTCCTGATAACAGAGATTGATGATTAACTTATATACCATCCTAGAGCCTTCATTCAGCAGCTGATGGAAGTAGAAGCATATTCCCACAGCTAAAAACTGAACTGAATTGGAATCCAGCTGCAGAGGAGGAGGAGTGATGAGCAAAGGGGTCAAGGCCACACTGGTGAAACCCACAGAAACAGCTGACCTGAACAAGAGGGAGCTCTTTGCCCCCAGACTGGGAAACCAGCATGGAACTGATCCAGACCCCATAAATGTGGGTGTCAGTGAGGAAGCCTCAGAAATCTATGGGGCCCCTTGCAGTAGATCAGTACTTATCCCTAGCATAGGAATGGACTTTGGGAGCCCATTTCACATAGAGGGATACTCCCTGATCCTAGAAACATGGGAGAGGGCCTAGGCCCTACCCCAAAGCATATGACAGACTCTGAAGACCCCCATGGAAGGCCTCACTTTCCATGGGGAGCAGAAATAGTATGGGATAGGTAGGGTGTTAGTGGGGGGGCAGGGGAGAGGGGAGAGAGAGGGACCTGGGGTTGATATGTAAAACAATCTTGTTTCTAATTTAAATAAAAAATACAAAGGAATTCAGTGTATAAATAACAGAAATTTAAGCTGATATGAAAACCTTGTACTTGAGATGTCAAACAGTATACAAGGGTGAAAAGTGAGATGGCTGAATTGAAGTGTCCAGCACCTACCTGCTCCCTGACAAAGTGGAAGCAAAGCAAGAGGTCTAGAGCTACATATTCATATAAGTTACTAAAGGATAATATTTGAATTCAATGGGAGCAAAAGGGGAAAGTTTTATAAAATATGGGTACAAATGAGGCAGTATGAAAGAAACAAAATAACCTATCACCTGTGACTCTTAGTTATGGGATAGTTTTGCAGCTATTATTGCCTAAATAGATAAGAAGTTTGAAATGTACATAGTAATCTGGCCTTAGATAAATATTGACCTCTCAATAGCACCTGCTGATACATGGAGAATTCTGATACCCCAATCCCCTGCCCCATGCTGCTGTCAGGATATATTTAGAAAAAATCATTTTTTTGTATTTTTAGTACTTTAGGGATCAGAAAGACCAATATTAATCTCTGAAATTCCACAAACATTGCCCTGTATTGGCTCTGTGGCTAACTGCTTCATGAGCCAGATTTGGCTCAGTGGACTGATGCTGATCAAGCTTATTGAGTGCTGTTTAATAAGGAAGGGGTACAACATAGTCAGGATGCCAAACTTACAAAGAAACCATATTATATGTTGAAAATGAAATATTATAACTCATATAAAAGACAGAAGAAACAACATAATCACATCAGCTGTCATCTGAACCACTAAAAGACAGGAAAACATGAAACGGTATCTCAAGCCCTGTAAGTAAATAACTCTAAACTGTCATGATTTCTATGTCCAGAAAAGGTATTTATTAAAATTGATGAAGAAATAAGTATTTTGAGGCAAAACATAAATTAAGGCAATTTATGACAAGTAAACCAAGATTGTGAAATGTTTAAAGAAATGCTCTCCACAAAGGAAGAAGTATTTATCTACTAGGAAACAGGAAGGAATAGATGTACAGTTCATGAGAGGAAAAGATGATGAACAAAGAACAACCAGGAAACAATCCAACATAAGAAACCAGAAAATTCCTAACATCAAATATGGGAGGAAGAAACTAGCTGCCAATAATCCAACCAATCAGAACAACAACCAACAAATCATAAGAACTAGAAAACCTTTCTCAATAGTCATAAAAAATAAATAGCCTCAACTGGCTAATATAAAAATCACACACTGGATTCAAAAACAAAATTCAACTACCTATGCTCTCTAATAAGAAACATTTCAGTGGCAAAGACATCCAAACACAGAGTTAATGGACGGAAAACAACCTTCCATGTAATGGAAGCCATGAACAAACTGATGTGGTGAGTCTCATGTTTGATGAAAGTAGACTTAAAACCAAGATTAGCCACATGGGATAAAGATGGTTAATGCTTGTTAACAAATGGAACAAGTCATCAAATAGACATAACAATTTTAAATATTAATACACCAAATGGTGGGGTCTCATTGTCATGAAAAAAAAACACTGAAGGGATGATCATATAGGTACTGATAAAATGAGTGGGAAACTTAAATATCCCCCTCTCATCTTTACATGTCCCTTTAAAAAAAACTCAAAATACACAAAAATGAACCCAATAACACACATGAATTGGATTTGACATACATCTACATAATATTCCAGGCAACAGACAGAGAATACAACAAATGAAGTCTCTAAAATTGATCACAATAGGGAACAAAGCAAACCTTAAAAACACTACAGTAAGCAGTAATGAACAAAGAGATCCATCCTACCCAAGACACTGAGAATTAATGACAGTTGATGGCATAGTCTTAAACAAGACATCTATATAACATCCTCTAAGGCTCAGAGAACAGTGAGGAAGAGAGGGCAAGGAAGTGTATAAGAACCAAAAGATAGGGTGGAGCTTTGAAATCCTGTCCTCAAATTTCAAATAACCATTGCAAAGAGGAACTCATAATAATTAGGTGTCATGGTTCCTGATCTATTGCTATAAAGAGAAAAACATACACAAGGCAACTCTTATAAAGTAAAGCATTTATTTTGGGAGTTTGTTTATAGTTTTAGAGGGTTATTTGTCCATGATATTCATGGTTGAAAGTAGACAGGAATGATGCTGAAGTAGTAGCAGAGAGAGAGAGAGAGAGAGAGAGAGAGAGAGAGAGAGAGAGAGAGAGAGCCTGGAGTGAGTTTTTGAGCCTTCAAAGTCCAACCCCAAACACATCTCCTCCAAAAAGGCCACACCTACTCCAACAAGGCCACATTTCCTAATCCTTCCCAACCAGTTACAGTCCCTGGTGACTAAGTGGTCAGTGGCCCTATGGTGTCCATTTTCATTCAAAACACAATAAGGCTACCAGAACTGAGCTGGAACAAAACTAGTTCTGTAAATAATCCGCCATGAAAAGGGTATGACAATTAACAGAGCCCTATCCTCTAGTGCTGAACTATTTGGCTACTGATAAGGTTCTGTGAAAGGGAGAGTCATTGTCTTGTACCCACTGCTAAGCCCTTCAGTCTCTAATAAATAGTTCCAAGTATATGGTTATACAGATGGCCATGGTTAAGCTCAATGGGTCAGAAAATAAATCAAATAGACATAATATGAGAAAGATCTTTTTAGAGAAGTAGGGGAGTAGACAGGTAGTAAGGAGATGGGAATGGTTAGGAGGTATGAGGGTAGTCAGCATGCATTATGTACATGTGTGAAATTTTCAAAGAACAAATTTAACAATACCAATAGAGAATTTATTAATTAAAAGTTCTAATATGGAAAACTGAAAAGCAGAATAAGAGTAATTTCTTATATGTTATCAGAATATATTGAAATAAAACAGAAATCAGCACCAACAGAAAATACACCAACACTTGGAGACTTTAAAATATACTTTTGACTGAATAGTAGGTCACTGAAAAAATCAGGGAGGATTTTTAATATTTTTTTTCATTTTGATGAATAATTTCATAATTGTGTATAATTCATTGTGATCATACTCATTCCCCTATTACCTTTTCCCTCTCCTAATCCTGCTGACCCCCTTGTTCTTCCCAACAAGTATCCTGGCATATCACACCAATGCCACCATGTTAGCATCCCAATTGTCCCTTGTACAGAGGTTATCCAACTCTTGCTCATGCCTTCTGAGACCTTGTGCTTCTATACTACACCAGGCAGGTCCCACTTATTTCTCTTCCAGAGGCTGGCCAACTGGAAGCTTCCTCCTTTCTGGTTAACGTTAATAGTGCCAGAATGTGCTATACTGGCAGGAAAGGGAAAGTTATCAGTGATCAGCCCTGCTGAGGACCCTCAATGATACAACACCATCTTAGTCACCTTTCCACTGCTGTGATAAAATACCCTGACTAAAGCAACTTAAAGGATAAAAGGCCTATTTTGGCTTAGAGTGACAGTGGTATATAATCCATCATAGTGAAGGAAAACATGGCAGCAGGCAGGAAAGGCGGTGAACAGAAAACTCGGCTGTAGTGATTTGAAAAGCAATGGCTCCCAAAGGGAGTGGCACTATTAGGAGGTGTGGCCTTGCTGGATTAGGTGTGGTCTTTTTGGAGGAAGAGTGTTACTATGGGGGCAGACTTTGAGGTCTTTTTCTCAAGTTTCACTTAGTATGATAGTCAGTTGACTTTCTATTGCCTCTGAGTCAATATGTAGGACTCTCCGCTCCAGCATCACATCTGCCTGCACATTGTCATACTCCCCATTGTGATGATAATAAACTGAACCTCTGAAACTGTAAGTGAGCCACCCCAATTAAATGTTTTCTTTATAAGAGTTGCTCTGCTCATGGTGTCTCTTCATAGCAATAGTAAACCCTAACTAAGACAAGGGCTATGCTATCTGTCAAGGCCTTCCCCCAGTAATTCACTTCCCCAAGTTAGACTCCTACTAAAGGTTATACAACCTTCCCAAACAGCATCAACAGCTGGGGGTCAAGTATAAGAAGCTATAGCCGATACTTTGCAATCAAACCAGACAAATACCTACCTGACAGTCAAGGTACTTCCAATGGTACAACAATGGCATGTCTGCTATGGGGCAAATCAACTGCTTTGTTATTGTAGTTGGAGCCTGTTACACAGGACAGAACTCATGCCTGGGATTATAAACCTGGTCACAAGCCCACACCTAGGGAAGACACAAGCTCCATGGAAAATCTACTACATTTATTTTGCTAACTGGATATTGTCATGATGTCTTCCAAATATTTGTGCTTATACCCAACATAAGTGCTGCTGTAACCCTTCATCAGAGTTTATTTCTACAGTGAATGGAAGTTGATTTAGAGACTCAACTGCTCCAAAGACTGAGAATAAGTGATTGTTCTGCACTCAGCATTAAATGGAGAATCTTTATCACACCCTCCAAGAACCAGAGAAAAGAATGTGGAAAGAATTAAGAGCCAGAGATTGCCGGCACAATTCTTCACAGACCTTGAAAGATCATTTCTCAACTTCATATGGAAAAACAAAAGACCCAGGATAGCCAAAACAACCCTGTACAATAAAGGAACTTCCAGAGGCATCACCATCCCTGACTTCAAGCTCTATTATAGAGCTATAGTCCTGAAAACAGCTTGGTATGGCACAAAAATAGACAGAGATTGGGGAGGAGTGCTGAAATACTATGTTCTGGATATGGTATGGCCATTGCAATCATGAACCCACAATACTTATCTGCACAATATCCACACAAGATCAGGCCCATCAACTTTCCATGGTGGATGGCAGAGGAGCTCATGAGATTCTAATGCACTCTGAGGAGCTTTGGGCAGTTAACTGGCTGCCAGTGGTGGGGTGGTTCTTTTCCACAGTGGTATAGCCACTAGTAAGGTCCAACCAAATACTATTAAATATCCCCCACCCATGCTCATTCAAGCAACTCTATTAAATTTATGTAGTCATAAAAGCAAGCATGAAAGTAGGAGGGGGACTAGTTGGATGGAAGAGATGGTTCAACATGACTCAGAGTGGGCAAGAAAAAATATTAGCAAGTGACTCTGATAAGATACATTGTGGCCGTGTATGAAATTGTTCATAAAACCTCATATTGTATACATGTTTGAAATTGTCCTAATTTTTTTGTAAAACCAGCAGCTTTTCTGATTATCAATACTGAATTTGGAAAGAATTCATGAAAGCAATCTCAACAAAATCAGTCAGAAAAATGCCTTAGGATAAACTTGCCTAATTACATGTAAGATCCCTCAAATGAGTATTATAAAATGCTGAAAATACAAATGGAAGACACTGAAAGTTGGAAAGTCTTCTTATGTTCATGAGTCTAACTAAAACACAACTGATAATTGATAATTGAGTGTGTAGCCATCTATGGAGAGTGGCTGACCTACCAGAGGCCATAGAAAACTGACTCTCCATCTCCCAAGAGCTGTCAATTACTAATAGCTTCACAGCTAAGGCTGAAAGTCTGTGGTTACCTCCCCCACCCATACTGACAGTTTGTCTGGTTGAGCTTGTGAAGACCTTGAGCATGATGTCACAATCACTGTGACTTCATAAGAGCAACTGCCCTATGTGTCTGCTTTATATTTCCCATGTCTTTAAATGATTCAAACACTAATAAGGCTTCACACAGAGATAATTATACTTTGTCTCTAAAATTTCATTTTAATTTCACTTACCAATCACGGCCCTAATCCCTGTGTGTAAACATAAGGCTGGGAGAAAGACAAGAAGTGAATACAAAAGAAGACAGGCAGAGCAATGAAGCAGAAATGGCTCACTGCAAAAGGCTTCTTTCTCTATATCCCTTAACCACACCTGTGCCACAGGTTTCCTGACTTGCTTGTTTCATGACTTGGAGGTCTGCCTGCCTCTGTCACCTGAGTGTTGAGTGTTGAGTGTTGAGTGTTAAAATATGTGTCCCCACACCCCGTGATTTCATGATCTTTTAACCTTCATTTAACTTTCATTACCGACCCACCTGGAGGGGTTTTATCTCGATGATCCTTGCTTGATGATTTAGGCTTTTGGACCCCATTTTCGGACTCACCGGAGTCAGCCTTGGATGTAGTATTCTTGGACTTGGGCATGTTGGTAATATCTGAAGTGTAAGGGGAAAGACAGAAATGTAACATACGGGTCCGACTCAAGGACAAGGTGGGAGGAGCTCTTCAACTGCTGCCGTGGGCCTTTATGACTACATTGCTATTCCTTGTTGAGAGTAAAAGTGTTTCTAGGGCTCTCAGACACAAAATTAGGGTCCTCAAACATACCTTAAGAATAACTCGAGACTAGTGGAACTTCCTTTACTAAAATAGATTAGTGTTAGCATTAAACAAGCAAAAGAGAAACTATGATTCAAAAATGGACTCATCAAAAGGAAGACAACACCTTACCGGACAAACTAAGAAACGACTGTTCCTCGTGCATTTTTGTTCCTGCTCTACCTAGAGGTTTGATATCCTAAACGTGAACACACACAAAGCCTACCTGGTTACTTAATTCTTACTGGTCCTTGGTATTTGACTGCTTTCCCCGTGATGGCTGCTTCTACTACTGAAAATCCTTCAGGCTCCTCAGTCAAGGTGGTCTCTGGATCATACCATAGCACCCAGGGAGAGGGGATATCATCAGGGAAGGCTTGGACAGAACCATTGAGATAATGATGCCCATGTGGCACACACCCCTATACATGATACAAAGTTAAACAGTCCAAAATGAGTCACAAAGGATGTTGGACTTCCTGGGGAATAAGCTGGTAGTTATTTTACCAAGGGTACTCCCAAACACAAGGCAGACAGACAGGCAAGCAGGTTCACATACTACACAATAGAGGCAGAAGGCTAAAATTTCCTGTGTGGAACCTTCAGGCTGCTATCCTTCTTTTCAGATTCAAATTAATCTCTAGGTCTTGGCTTCATCTAAAAATCAAGAAACTATCCAAAGCTTTTAGTCCCACTCCCCCAAATAAGACTAATAGCTCACAAATAACTATTTAGTTAGGAAAAAGAACACATTATTGCCGAGCGTTGGTGGCGCACGCCCTTAATCCCAGCACTCTGGAGGCAGGGGCAGGCAGATCTCTGTGAGTTCGAGGCCAGCCTGGTCTCCAGAGCGAGTGCCTGGATAGGCTCCAAAGCTACACAGAGGAACCCTGTCTAGAAAAACCAAAAAAAGAACACATTGTTCTTTAATTTCATGCTGTTCAAAAGTCTCTCTTACATTAATCTTAACAGTGAAATACCAAGAAAGTTACAAATTTCTAGAATAGTGTTTGTTTTTCTTTTGAGTAAATGTGTCCACAAAAGGCAATGGAGAGAGGTGCCCCAGACTTTACTGGGCCCACAGACCTTAGCATGGCTGACCCGATGATTGAAGTGCCATTCAGGCTGTAAAATTAAGCACATAGAGAGCACCACTTGCCAAAATGAAAATAAAGGCCTAGTCCATCAAAGTCCATAATTCTGGTAAGATCTATTAAATGTACTAACCTCGGTTTTTGGTTTCCGTGGCTTCCCTTTTGGCTAATATTTCTTGATAACTGTAGTAAACATACTTAAAATCTAACCCTGAAGAAGACTCAGGACTACACTGGGATTCCCCAACACCCACTGTGTTATCACTGGCCAGCTAATAAAGACTTTCTATTAGCTCGGACCTGTGTCTGAGATGCTTTCTCTGGTGGATACCCCACAACAGAGGGATAAAGTCATATTTTACAAACATAGAAACTAAAATTTATTTAAATTTTCAAGTCATAGACGATATGTGGTAAAAGAACCAGACCATGGGGCAGAGAAGGGGCCTAGGTTTTTGTTCTTCCAGCTGAATTAACAGTCCATTATTCATCAAAATTCAATTTTAATACTAGCTTGCCAACATTAACTACCTAAATATAAGCTGAAGGAGGACAATAGTCATAGTAAAGTGAACTAGGGGCAAAGCTTGGGAAGCCTCAACCCCACAGGAAGAACTTGAGGCAACTAAGAAATGCAGAGAGAGGCTGGGCGTTGGTGGTGCACACCTTTAATCCCAGCACTCGGGAGGCAGAGGCAGGCGGATCTCTGTGAGTTCAAGGCCAGCCTGGTCTCCAGAGTGAGTGCCAGGATAGGCTCCAAAGCTACACAGAGAAACCCTGTGTCGAAAAGAAAAAAGAAATACAGAGAGAGAGAGAGAGAGAGAGAGAGAGAGAGAGAGAGAGAGAAAGAATAGTTTTACCAGGAAAGGACTTTCAGATTTGTTATCCAATATCAAATGGTCTTGAATACAAGTAATAGTATACTGACAGCATGGTACATTTATGTATTTAGAAATTATATAATATTTGTCTAACAATGATTAATGAAAAATAGAATTCATGAATTTGAAAGATAGCAAGGAGAGATACATGGGAGGGTTTGGAGGGGAAATGGAAGGGTGATATATATTATAACCTGAAAAATAAAAAAACGATTTTTAAAAAGAATAAATGCTCGTAGAGAACACAAGGATGCGTCATTAGTTGACTCTTGAGGCACCCACGCTGCTTACCTTTAAGTCTTAGCCTACTTTGTCACTCCAGTAGCTTATTACAAGAGCAAAATTGACCTGCTTCAATTTTTTAAAAAGATATTCACTAATTACAATAGTTCATCCTTCATTTATCTTTACTTAATTTCTCTTTAAAAGACTTAATTTTTATCTTGTATGTGTGATTTTCTAGAATGGGGTATGTGCACCAGGGCCTTCACTTAGTTTCTTAACACATTAACTTATGTTTTTCATAAAATAAGACAACTATACAGTTCCCAAATTCTTATCACAGTCAACCCTAGCTTGTGATTATAATAGCCTGTAGGTATCTTCAGCAAGTTAATTTTGAAAAATTTATAAGTGATTTAAGAACAACTTAGTCTGAGGAACGTGAACTCTACGCTCTTGGCATAATCATATACAGGGGAGCTTGGAAAATAAAGTACCTGTTTAACTGGAGACCTATAACAGAAGAATAGAAATCTGCCTCCCTCCTCACCTCCCTGGTGCTTGTCCTCAGTCATGTCAACACTTAAATTGTTGTCACACCTAACCCAGGAAAAATGTTCAAAATATATTTCATATTGTTGCAGAATTCTTTTAGAAAGGCAAAAGACAATGAAGGCTTTTTGCTAGGAAGGAGCCTTATTTGTGTAGGTACTAGCTAGGTGAATTCATATCCAAAGGCAGAGATCTTTTAGTGCAGTAGAGGGCTATCCTTTCATCCCATGTACATACAAACATAGATTTTCATTGAGCATTCTATGGCTATAGACCTATGACACTAAGATTACAGGAATGTGATGGGCTTGTTATCACACTGTGCACACAGGAACATACGGCTGCCCATGCATATGCTGACATTAAGTGTTCTAAAATGTGCCCTACTGCTGAGAGCCAGCCCTGACAGTGGCCAGGTCCCAAAGAGTAGGTAAGGAGTAATCTAAGGAAGGATGGGCCAGGCATGATAGTCAAGAGAATCTTACAGCCTGACTGATTAGCAACCAGACTACATCTTTATTTATACAGAATTCGGTGAGCAGGCATAGATTCATGTGTTCCAAAGATCATATCATTTTGTTGTCAGATACATGTTTAACTTCCTCTTGCACATCACTTAGTCATCATTGGTAAACATTTCTCTTTTACAATCATTTCCCTCAAGTTTTGTCATCATTGATAAACAGTTATCTTTTACAATCATTTTTATTCAACCTGATAACCTAATTTTTCCGAATCTAGAGGCATATAACAACCTGTTCTCAGGCTGCCAGTTTTTGCAGCTTCAAGGACACTATATAGAAAGAAAATCTCCAAGCCAGCTGAGGCAGAAGGTCATGTTCTGAGCAGTGTGTTATTAACTTTTAATGGTCACAGTGCCCATGAAAAACGCCCAGGCCAAATCTGTTACAGTTATTCCTCAAATTTTGGCATAATAAAATGTTTATATTTTATATCTTTATAGAACATACTTATATGTCTAATCTCGCCAATCTTTTGTTCCTTAGTCACTTTTCTAAAAAAGAGAGGTCCTGACACCTCATACTTTTATCATCCTTCCATCTTCCACTCCATTCTTTGCCCATCAATAGAAGGCTCTATGTAGGCTGTATTTAGCTAATCTAACTTTGTTGCTGAATGTGTCATATAATCTCCTGAGTGTATAGTGGGAAGAGGCTAGCCCACTGAACCTTATTGACTTTTTAACATTTGTTACTTTGTTTTGATTATGTTATTCTTGAATAAGTACAGGGGCAGATTTTTAAGAATAGCTCAGCTGGGAGGTGGTGACACATGCCTTTAATCCCAGAACTCAGGAGGCAGACACAGGCTGATTTCTGTGAGTTCGAGGCCAGCCTGGTTTACAGAGTGAGTTCCAGGACAGGCTCCAAAGCTACACAGAAACCCTGTTTTGAAAGAAAAGAAAAGAAAGAAAGAACGAAAGGAAGAAAGAATAAAAGAATATTTCATAGCCTCATAAAGAGACTTATGGCTTCTTTATGTGTCTCACAAACTTCAAGGCATAAGGAAGGCATGCTCAGGACTTTGGGTGGGGGGGAGCTTAGAAGCCATACTCCTGGGAGAGGGCACAAATGATTCATATGAAGTTTCCATCAATCCAACATCTCCAAATTGTACAAATATTAAAAGCCTCCAAGCATGCAACATATGGAGATCAAAAACAAAAATGGCAGAACAGCTATTTGTTGGATCTTTGGCAAGCAGCTGTGCTGGCTTTATGACTTTTGTCATTTCTATCAGATATGGCTGTGCCACCCTACTATAATATTATTTATATATGAATTTCTATATTCTTAAATTACATATTGTATTATACCAAAAATTAATTTTTCAATTTAATTTTTTGGTGAGTAGGGAAGATCTGCAAAGAGTCGAGGGAGGGGCAAATGATCGAAATAAGCTGTATGAAAAGTTTCAAATGATTTCTCACTTTACAACAGAAAATTCTGTTTGGTTTCACTCAAAGAAAATATTTCCAAAGTGGTACAAATTTAGCTAGTGATCGCTAAAACTTTATTTAGAATTTAATTCTAATCAGTTAAAAAGTCTCAGTGAATTTCAACATCAAATTCCTTGGCAGGAGTGATGGAGAAAATAGATGTGTGGCAGCCATATATGTAGAGATAAAGGAAATCTGCCTTGGCCTAGACAAAAGATCTTCCTCTCTGGAATTAATGCCCATTGTTTTGGATAGTTTTTATGTCAACTTGATGTCAGTTGAGTCAAATGAGAAGAAACCTCAACTGAGAAAATGCTCCAACTAGATTTGTCTATGGTCAAGCCTTTGGGGATATTTTCTTGATTGATGATGAATGTGGGAATGCCCAGCTCACTGTGGGCTTAGTCAGCCCTGGGCCAAGGGGAAGCAGGAGGAGAACATGAGTGATCAGGAAGGTTGACTTGTGGGAAGGAGAGAGAAGGAGAGTAAGGAAAGAGATACCTTGATAGAGGGAGCCATTACGAGCTTAATGAGAAACCTGGCACTAGGGAAATGTCCAGGGATCCAAAAGGATGAACCCAACTAAGAATCTAAGCAATAGTGGAGAGGCTACCTTAAATGCCCTTCTCTGATAATGAGATTGATGACTACCTTAAATGCCATCCTAGAGCCTTCATCCAGTAGCTGATGAAGCAGAAGCAGACACCCACAGCTAAACACTGAGCCAAACTCCCAGTTTTAGACAGGGAGGAGTGATGAGCAAAGGGGTCAAGACTATGCTGGGGTAACCCACAGAAACAGCTGACCTGAACAAGGGGGAGATCATGGACTCCAGACTGACAGCTTGGGAACCTGCATATGACAGAACCAGGCACCCTGAACATGGTTGTCAGCTGGGCAGCTTGGATAGTCTATGGAGCCTCTGGCACTGGAACCAGTCTTAATCCCTAGTGCACAAACGGGCTTTTTGGAGCCCATTCCCTATGGAGGGATACTCTCTCAGCCTAGATACAGGGGGAGGGCCTTGGTCCTGCCTCAAATGATGTGACAGACTTTGATGATCCCCCATGTCGGTCCTCACCCTCTCTGAGGAGTGGATGTGGGTGGATTGGGGTAGGAGGATGGGAGGAAGAGGGAACTGGGATTGGTATGTAAAATAAGATCAATTTTAGTTTAAATAAAATTAATAAAAATGTTTTATCACAGTCAAAAAGAAGCAAACTAAGAGATGAGACATATTGTTTATTAGCTCCTTGAGTTTTTTTATACACTCTATATGGTAACTCTCTATTGAATGGATAGCTTACAAAATGTTTTCTTCCATTCTGTGGCTTATGTAATCACTCTCTGGTTTCCTATGCTATGCAGAGGGTTTTCTTTCCTGTGATAGTATTAGAATGCTTTCTTTTTTGTTTCCTACATGTTTCAGAATATTAGTTTATACTGTGAAGACGTGTCTTTGCCAAGGTGACTTCTGATTGTTTAATAAAGAGCTGAAGATCCAATAGCTAGGCAGGAGGTATAGGTGGGACCTCCGGTGAAGAGAGAGTAACAGAAGATAATCAAGAAGCAGAGATATGCAAAGAAGACAAGGAAAGAATCAGAAATACAGAATGAAAGAAATGTAAAAAGCCACATGATAAAATGTAGAATAATAGAAATGGGTTAATTTCCGTTATAAGAGCTAGTTAATAACAAGCCTAAGCTATAGGGAAAGCTCTCATAGTTAATACTAAGTCTCTGAGCTAGGTAACAAGGAGGACTCTAAGAGAGACATACATGCCCCCCCATAGAAAGTGAACAGGATAATATCCCCTTAGCAAATTGGGAACATGGAGGGAGGAGAGAGAGAGCTAGGAGAATGAGAAGGGTAGAAGTGGAGGGGTGAGGAGAACATGAGGGTGCAGAAAGGTTGAGTCGGGGAAGAATAAAAGAAAACAGGATAAGAGATACCATAATAGAGGGAGACATTATAGGTTTAAGGGGGAATCAGGCACTAGGGAAATGTCTGCAGAGCTACAAAGATGAGGCCAACTAACAATCTAAGCAACAGAGGAGAGGCTACTTTAAATGCCCTCTCATGATAATGAGATTGATGACTAACTTATATACAGTCCTATAGCCTTCATCCAGCAGCTGATGGAAGTATAAACAGACACTCACAGCTAAACACTGAACTGAACTGGAATCCAGTTGCAGAGAAGGAGGAGTGATGAGCAAAGGGGTCCACACCAGGCTGGTGAAACCCACAGAAACAGCTGACCTGAACAACCGGGAGCTCTTGGCCCCCAGACTGATAGCTGGGAAACCAGCACCGGACTGATCCAGACCCCAGGAATGTGGGTGTCAGTGAGGAGACCTCAGAAATCCATGGGCCTCCTGTAGTAGATCAGTACTTAGCATAGGTGTGGACTTTGGGAGCCCATTTCACATAGAAGGATACTCCCTGAGCCAAGACACACGGGGGGTGGACCTAGGCCCTACCCCAAAGGATATGACAGACCCTGAAGACCCCCTATGGGAGGCCTCACCCACCCTGGGGAGCAGAAAGGTTATGTGATAGGTAGGGTATTAGTTGGTGGGGGGCAGGGGAGGAGGGGAGGAAGATGGGACTGGGATTGACATATAAAACAATCTTGTTTCTAATTCAAATAACAAATGGAAAAAAATAAGTCTCTGTGTCATTATTTGTGAGTTTGTAGACCAAAGAAAAATCCAACTACACCTGTGCTTTGGTATTTTTTTTTCTTAGCAGTTTCGAGATCTACCAAAGGACATTTTTAACATAGATCATAAGCACAATAGCTAATAGAATGAGAAGTGCAGAATAGGTGATAAAGCACAATTAAGGAAGAACAAAAGCCTCAAAATCCCAGGGTCATCTTACCAATGGGGTTTGAGTAGAATCCTTGTTAATTTGGGAGGAATAGTGCATCCTACATAGACTTTGAGGATCTTATAGGGGATTTCATGCGGATTATCAAATTCTATTAAACCTCATGAAGTCAAATCATTTGATTCATGACACAGTTCAAATCTTAACTTAAAGAAATACCCCTTTCTAGAAAAAGCTATTGTCAAAAACAAAGCAAAACCAAAAACCCCTTTAAATAATTAATTTAGACAGCAAAAATGATAGAAGCATGCCCTCTCCTGGAGAGTATGGGAAAATGCTTTCCTGAGCATTCCTCTGGATCTGCTTCCTCAGCAAAAGGCTTCCTTCGTTTGCTTGTTTTGCTTTTGTTTGGTTGGGGTTTGATGAGACACCCAACAAGAAAGTGTGGCTAGGTCCTCGGCCACCAAGGGTTTAAGAAGCAACTCTAGATCGAAATGTGCGAGAATAATTATTACTAATACTCTTCAGTCCCTCTGCCTCTCTTGATGTCACCAAAATCATATCTTAAGGTTTTGGAGAGATGGCTCAGTGATTAAGAGCACTGGCTGCTCTTCCAGAGGGCCCAGGTTTAATTCATAGCACCAATATGGTGAATCGCAAGCATCTATAACTTCAGCCTCAGAGAATTCCAGGATCCGATGTCCTCTTCTGACTCCTGAGTGAACCAAGCATGCACATGGTGCACACACAGAGAGACAAAACAAACCAACACATAGAATAAAAGTAATTTTAAAATGGGCAGTGGTGGCACACGCCTTTAATCCCAGCACTTGGGAGGCAGAGACAGGTGGATCTCTGAGTTCACGGGCAGCGTGGTCTCCAGAGCGAGTTCCAGGACAGCCAAGGCTACACAGAGAAACTCTGTCATGAACATCCCCTCCCCCAAAAGTAATTTTAAAATGTCAACACCTTAATATTTAACCTGATGAGTAACTCTGAGAATTTTAACAAGCCCTAATTTGTCACTAATTCCTTATCTATAAAATGATAGTAGAATTAGGTATTCTTAACATTTTAAGTTCTACCTCTGTTTCTTTAATTATATTTATTGAACTTACAAGACAAATTTTCCTATGCATGGGTGAATATGTGTTGCTGCATAGCTGTGTGGCTTGCTCTACACGCGCACACACACACACACACACACACACACACACACACACACACACACACAAGTTGTTACAGAAGTTTTCTAGGTTTACATGAACCAAAGACAAGACACTGGCCTCTAATCAATTTCAGCCTATTTCAATGGCAAGCCCTCATGCTGAATATTTACCTCTAAAAATGGGCGTATTGTACCTTTACTGATAGGATCTAATATTAGTGAGACTGCAAAGCTGAAAACAACCTTATCACTAAGTTTCTTTATCTAAACTCAATATTTACTGGGGAAAAAGGTTTTTTAGAAAGACACAATTTCATCTTTTATTCCCTGAATTAGTAATTCTTACTGTTTCATTTCATGAGTTTATGAAATGCATCTGCTCTGTCCGGACAATGACATTATCAAACTTGATATTTGAGACAGTTGGAAATTTCATTTGCTTCATTGATCTTATAGGATGTTAGAACATTGCTAACAGCTTGTGGTATCTCTATCATTTGTTAACGCCAGTGATTTATCTCTTGACAAGGTTAAAGACCAGGGTGAAAATGGCTACATGCTTTGCTAACTCCTTGATTAATATGACTAACAACTTCTGGGCACTGGGAAGGATATTCCAAGGATAAAGACCTCATTTGCACACTGAATGTTAATGATTTCTAGAAATTACAAAGCTTTATAACAAAATGCTATCCTTGCTTCTTGGTTTTTAAAACTAATATAACAGCAAGAAATTTCAATAGCATATTTTGCCAATTAAGGCTAATAAAAAGTGCCAAACTAACATCGAGATATAATCTCTCTTGGAGTAATATTTGACTATGTACATTTCCTACTACTAAGGCTTGACTTACTGAAAGAATTCCTGGCTTGTATATGGGATACTGGTCTGAAAATTCTAGTGGATCTATCAGTTTTTGTTACTGTGGACCAAAGCCATGTGCTTGAAGTACCATAAACTCTTTCTGTGGTGGCTTACTATCTTCTTTCCATCTGTAGTGAAACTGGACATACAGTTTTGGATTTCTAGAGTCTAGGCTTCAGTCTTCTCCTTGGTGAGTGTTCCCCATTTCTCCTTATTACCAATGGCTCCAACATATAGAAAGTGAAATTATAGGCTAGAGAGATGGCTCATCTGTTAAGAGTGCTCTTGCAGAGATCCTGAGTTCAATTTGCATCACCCACATGGAGTGGTACTCAACTCCATCTGCAGGGGATCCATACCCTCTTCCCGCTTCTGTGGGAAACTGTACTCACATTCACATACCCAAATATAGACACATATATACATAAAATTTAACAAATAATTAAAAGTTCTTTACAAATCAAATGAAGTTCTACTGTCAGTTGAAGAAACAGTAGTGATTAATGCTGCTGTATGTGTTTTGTCATACACACACACACACACACACACACACACACACCTCTTGTCACACAGTTTCCACCGTTCATTGTGTCTAGATGTGTTTTTACATGATTTTATGTGTGTATGTCTGTTGAGTGTTTGCACACATGAATGCAGTACCCCAAATGCTACAAGATGGGATCAGATTCTGTGGAGAGGCAGTTTAGTCTGTTAGGAGTCAATTGAGGTGAATGTATTACTCTCTAGGATAGGGGTTCTCATTCTGTAGGCCATGACCCCTTGGGAGTTAAATGACCATTTCACAGGGGTCACCTAAGACCATCGGAAAACACAGTTGTTCACATTACAATTCATAACAATAGAAAAATTATAGTTGTGAAGTAGCAATGAAAATAATTTTATGTTGGGGGGGTCACCACAACATGATGAACTATATTAAAGAGTCACAGCATTAGGAAGGTTGAAAACCAATGATCTAGGAAATCTGGATCAGGTTTAATTTCTCT
Source organism: Cricetulus griseus (assembly GCF_003668045.3). Classification (NCBI taxonomy): domain Eukaryota; kingdom Metazoa; phylum Chordata; class Mammalia; order Rodentia; family Cricetidae; genus Cricetulus; species Cricetulus griseus. Next base: position 44,689,751 of record NC_048604.1, on the reverse strand, counting down.
GCCAGTTAAAAAAAATTTAGAGCTGTGCAGTGATGGTACATGCTCTTATTCCCAGCACTCTAGAGGCAGAGCAGGTGGATCTCTGAGTTCGAGGCCAGCCTGGTCTACAAAGAGAGTTCCAGGACAGCCAGGACTGTTACACAGAGAAACCCTGTCAGGAAAACTGATAACAGCAGAGAAAAATCTTAAAACACGGAAGTCAGAATCAGCTAGTGAAGAAAGTTATTTTTGAGGCGGGGGTGAGGGGCCGGGGGAGTGCAGAGGGGAGGGAACAGATACAGCAAGGAGCAAGGCAAACTTGCAAAGCAGAGGGGACTTGACAAACTGAAGTAATACTACCTCTTCCAAAAGGCTGAAGTTATTAAGGGTAATCGGTGGGCTGGAAGGAGTAGAATGTTTTGTGTGTCTCAGATTGGGGATGTCCATCCCCCTAATTTATAGTTGGTTAGTTTAATCAAAGAATAAGAAGCTGATAGCCCTACATTTTTGTAAAATGTCCTGTCTAGCCTTGAACTTGTCAGATTTGTCAACCAACAGGGAGGCAACCCTACTGGCAGGACAAAAAGTCCTCCAGCCCTTTGTGTGGGCTCCAGACAGTGAGAAAGAAGCCAAAATTTGCCTTCTTTATTATTATCTATTTGTGGTCCCTGTTCTTATCTGCCTGTCAATACTCTGTCCTTAGTCCTTCAGGTGCTGGGAACTGAACTCCTGTCTGACTTCCACTTTCATGTCGTATATAAATAAGTGATTTTATGAATCTATATAAATATAATTTTGACACATGATAGAAAACATGTAATAAATATGATTTACAGTTGTATCAATTTTTGTGCAAAATAAATAATGTATTCTTGTTTTCCCTTTTAAAAAATTCTCTCAAACATTACATCCTAATCACAGTTTAGTTTATTCTTCTTTATGGATGCATGAGTGTTGTGGGAGGTTCTTGTCCCGCCATGTCCTTCCACCCTTCTCCACCCCAAATACACACACACACACACACACACACACACACACACACACACACACGGATGATATATTCATTATAAAACTATGGGTCGATGTCTAGGGCTGCTTATTGGCTAGCTCTGTCTTAATTATTAACCCATAACTAGTAGTGTCTGTATATTTCTACAGAAGGACATCCCTCATCACATGAGCCTCTACCATCGAAATGTGTCACATTTATTTTATGCAGCTTTTGACTGTCATCTAGGCTGGTTCTATAAAATTTGTTTATTATGAATAGTGCTGCACTAAACACAGATGCACAGTGATTTCTGGGATATAATGATTTAGAGTTATTCAGGTATGCACTTCAGAATTATATAGGTGGACCACATTATAGTCCTACTGTTGCTTTGTTTTTGTTGTTTGAGGAACATTCATGCTGGTTATCATAGAGCCTGGATGAGTTTCATTTCTACCAAGTATGTAGAATGGTTCATTTTTCCTTGTATTTTCAGCAGCAATTGCTACATGCTTTTATGCTGTTTTTTGTTGTTGTTTGGTTTGGGGTTTTTTGTTTTTTGGAGTTTTTTTTTTTTTTTTTTTCGAGCCAGGGTTTCTCTGTGGCTTTGGAGGCTGTCCTGGAACTAGCTCTTGTAGACCAGGGTGGTCTTGAACTCACAGAGATCCATCTTCAAAGGTTCAGGCTTTGACGTTGATCAGCTCTACCTCTTTAAGAGACAGACCCCGCCCACTGACAATACTCAGGGCTTGCACAAAAAAACGTTCTACGTCATCGCCACGTCACCCATCAGCCATGATGACTCTGGACATGGGTGGAACCTCAGTGCACATGCGCAGACTTCCCTTTAAAAGTCCCAACTTTCCTGCTTCTCTTGCTCTCTACTTCCTCTCTACTTTCTCTGTTTCTTCTTGGCTCTCTCTCACCTATGCACTCTCTCTGCCTCTATGGCTACCGGCCATGGCAGTCAGCCATTACCCCTGTTCCTCTTTTCTCTTAGTCTCCATACTCTGTCGGGCCATATAATAAACTAGTCAACATGTCTCATCTTAAAGCTTTCTCTTTTCCTTTTTTTAAATAAAAACATAACATTGGCACCTGACTTGGTTTAGGCTTTCTCTGTAAACTCTTTCGATGCTTGCTGTTGGGATAGGCTTTCTCTCTAACTTCTCCTGCCAGGGGCATGGGAAATTTCGGGGATCCTAAAGTCTGAACTCATAACCCACTTCCATCTCGGCTTTTTCTGACAGTTCCTCCTGCATGCAGCAGCCTGAGATGCCAGAACTCTGTACACTTCAACTCACTGCTTTTGCAACTAAGGATCTCTGGAACTCACTCATCTGCCTGTTTGCTGCAATCCGGTAAGATACCCATAACTTTTCCCATGGGGAGACCCAACGCTGCATTTTGGAGTTCACTCTGAGTACATTTTTTTGGTTTCAGACTGCTGAGCCTCTTTCGGGCTTTCTGCCGGATGCTCTCAGACAGAGCAATCTGTGCCATTTTTGGCCTTGCCCACGGGAAATACACTTTACGGGATCTTTCGGTTACTGCCAGCAAGTAGGTAATGTTCTGCCTCCCAGTGGGAACTTTCTTTCACCTGGGAATGTCCCTCATTCTTCTGTTTGTTCTATCTCTGACCGTGTTTCTTCTTGGTTGGCAATGTCTGCTTGAGACGCTCTAAGAGTTTTTTGTTTGTTTGCTGGTTTTCATTTTTTCCACACGAATGAGGTTTGACTCATGGAGAAAAACTTCTTCTGGCAATTGAGGACATGCTTTTACCCCCCCCCGAGCCCCCCCCATCCCCCACCCCCCACCCCCCACCCCCGCCATCTCAGCCATGTGGGCTAACCTGGGGGCCGCCATCTTGGTCAAGTGCCATCCTAACCACGTGACCTAGCTTAGGCCTGCCCACTCAGTTCAGTGACTTACATAGGCAAGCACTGCCACCAGAATCTTACTTTTGATTTCTTCTTTCACTTGTTGGGTGCATTTCCTGAAGGTCAGGCATGGGATCCTGCTCCAGGAGCAGTGCTTTTTTGCTTTTTCAGTTTGGACCACTTGGTCCTTTTTCGTTTTCAGGACAGCTGTGTCCCCTTCGGGGCCAGGCCCCTGGCAACTCCCACGGGCAGACATTCATCTGGAGAGGAGTTTTTTGCCAGTTTTCCACTGGCCTCACCCATGGGAAACGCATAGAGGAACCTTTCTGGTTGCAACCAACAAGCAGGTATACAGACAAAAAAGCAACTTATGGTCGCCGCCATCTTGGCCATATGGACTGACCTGGGGGCCGCCATCTTGGTCATGGGACCTACCTGTAGGCACACCCACTCCAGTGGCCTCTGCCAGCAAACCTGTCTGCCGGATTTTTGATTTCTGCCAGATCTTTTTGCTTTTTATTTTATTTTATTTTTTGTCTATGATTTCTTCTTCACTGGCTCTGTTGTACATGGCTTGTTTATGGAATACTGTGTTTTTCCAGGGCCCTCTGTTTAAGTCTACTCTGTCCCTTTAAATCTCCTGTCTGTTTGCTACAATGTACGGATTAGAGATTACATTCTGGTCCCCCCTTTATTGTTATCCAGTCCTGCTTGTCTCTGACCTGTAATTTAACTTTATACTTATCTAGCTCTATATGCAACTTAAACTGTGCTAAGTCTCATATTTCTAAATTGCTATGTATCTTTAAAATGATGGTAAACATTTAAAGTCATAAAAGTCTAATTTAACTATACTTAAAATGTAAGCTAAGTCTATACAACTTAAGTTTAACTCATGTATCTTTAAATGATGATCAAAGTTTAAAATCAGAAAGGTCTATTTCAAATTAACAAAATATTTATGCCACTCAGTTCATCCTGTAAGCCGTTTACAAAGGTACAGCTTTTATTACAAAAAGAGATTTTTCTCTAACTAAAGGCAAACTCTTAACTGCTGAGATACTAAACAGACAGTCTTCAAATGCTCAGAGATCTAGAGAATATGGCATTTAAAATGTTTTGTTAAAAAGCTTTTTATAACAGAGAGATAGGCCAGCTGCTGGCCCCACCCCAATTCCTCCAAGAAGACTGATGGGCATTGAAGAAATTTCATCTCGAGTCAGTGACAACACTGGTCACTGAGCAACCCTGCCCTTCACCTCAACTGCTACAAAGTATTCCAGACGGTGGACAAGAGGACAGTGGAATCCACTTTCCCTGCGTTGCTTGGGCCAATGGTAGGCAAGTCTTCCTATAGTCTGTAATCCACAAGTCACATGCTATCAGCAAGAAGGCAGATGTCCTGCAGCCCGCTACTATGGATGGAGGACCTTGGGGGTGGCTGTCCATGCAGCCTACTGGCAAGTCTCTGTTATTCTTTAATCATTGATTCAGCTAAAATCTTATCCTTCTCAAGAACTCTGATGCTTTTGACGACAGGTAGTCTTGCCAGCTTAAAGCAAAACAGATTCCAGGAACAGGTATTTTAGGGTTTATCTATGTGAAGATAGGAAACTGTAAGATGTATGAAGGTCTGAGAATGTAGATACAAAGGTCTGAGGATGGATAAATGCAAGTTAACAGGGTGGATAAATGCAAGTTATGAAGGTCTGAGGATAAAAAGGCTTAACTGATGATAAAGTGAGTTGAGACATTAATTAACAAGAATGAAATATGTTCCTGATTTCTCTATTTCTCATGCTACTCTTCATAGTAAAGTTCTACAATACCACTATAGTATCATAACTTCAAAGTCAGGACTAAGATGCTTTTCATTGTTCTAAAAAAAAATCTGTCAATTTTAAAATGTTAATGCTTTCAGCCAAGTTGCTTATGTTTCCACAAACTCTAAGGATTCTTGTAAGTTCCAGGGAGCTGAATTGGATCCAAACAAACAGGTCTAGGAGGCATCAGGGAGCTCTGTACAGCCTGGACTGCAATGAAACAACCAGCTACCCCAGGACGTGGCAGCACCCCAACCTTCTCAGGTCCCTCAAAGATGGTCAACACCCCTCATGTCAGCAGGAAGCAGTCTTGAGAATTCGACACCCTTATTCCTTAACCTGCCATGTCTAACACCCCAACTTTTTTTTTTTTAATAGTAAGTAGAGGTGGGAATGAAAGGTTCAGGATTTGACACTGATCAGCTCTACCTCTTTAAGAGACAGACCCCGCCCACTGACAATACTCAGGGCATGAACAAAAAAACGTGCTACGTCATCGCCACGTCACCCATCAGCCATGATGACTCTGGACATGGGTGGAACCTCAGTGCACATGCGCAGTCTTCCCTTTAAAAGTCCCAACTTTCCTGATTCTTTCACTCTCTACTTCCTCTCTACTTTCTCTGTTTCTTCTTGGCTCTCTCTCACCTATGCACTCTCTCTGCCTCTATGGCTACCGGCCATGGCAGTCAGCCATTACCCCTGTTCCTCTTTTCTCTTAGTCTCCATACTCTGTCGGGCCATATAATAAACTAGTCAACATGTCTCATCTTAAAGCTTTCTCTTTTCCTTTTTTAAAAAATAAAAACATAACACATCTGCCTCTGCCTCCTGAGTGCTGGGATTAAAGGCGAGCGCCACCAGTGCCTGGCTGGTTTTGGTTTTTTGAGACAGGGTTTTTCTAATGTGTAACTTTGGAGCCTGTCCTGGAACTCCCTCTGTAGACCAGGCTGGTCTCAAACTCACAGAGATCTGCCTACCTCTGCCTCCATAGTGCTGGATTAAAGGAGTGTGCCACCACCACCAGCATTACATGCTTTCTTAATGATAGTCATTCTAACTGTGGGGAGAAGGAATCTCAATATAGTTTTGCCTTGCATTTCCCTGATGTATTTTGTGGGATCTTCCTTTCCCCTTTGGGGTTTACCTGAGCACAGATAGGACATCTAAAAGTTGTCTCATTAATCAGGCCCTCTAAATTTGGAACATTGTACCTGGGTCTGAGAAGTTCACCAGTTTTTGTGGCCCCTAGGTGGGTGGCTTGATGGAGTTACTAAATAAGTTGCTACCTCAGACTTACAGAAAGGATGAGTCTGCCATCTGACAGCATCCCCTACCTTGTTTATCCTGTGTGTCCAGTTCTCATTTCACCCAGGTTATATTCTAGACATCTTAGTAAGCTGGGAACCAGCGGAGCTACCAAGACTTAAAGAGGCTCCATTGGCTCTATGGCTACTTCCTGGCCAGTCAAGTCAGCCACTCTGTTACCTCTGGCTTCTGGGGAATCCCCTTTCTGGTATCCTTTGCAATGAACAATGGGCACCTTCTTAGGTAACATATTAGCTTCTGATATTGCCTTCACAGCCAAAGTGTCTCACAATAGGACAAAGGTGTTAAATATTAATTGGAAAGTACATTGTGCGGATAGGCCACAAAGCTCAGGTCAGATAGAAAGGATGAATAGAACTTTTTTAAGTGTTAGACCCCCGAAAACTCAAGTATCCGGGGTCCCAGGCCATGTTCTCGGTCACCCCAATCACCAGGCGGATTCGAGAGCTTGCTGCAAACTGCACGAGGCTTTATTGTAATTTAACGAGCTAACCCCATGTTAGCTCGGGTCTTTCATTCACCTGCCATGGCGGATAGCTAGAAAAGACGGCTCCTAGGGTCTCCTGAAAGATCTTATAGGGCAGCGTAAGGGGAGTGTCTAGGGGTATGCACTTACGCACAGGCTTACAATTGGTGTGCCTCCAGCCTTAGAGGGCTTGCCCTGTGTTGATTGGTCAACTGGTTGTTATGGCCCATAGGCCCTCCCAGGGTGGTTGCTATGCTCTCTACGTCATTGTTGTGCGCTTGTCCATAAAGCACACCCAGGATCATAAAACAGCGCTACCAGCTAACTTCTGATTGGTTCCTTGTCACGAGGCAGGCATCTGACTTTCTAGTTTCTAGGACAAGGTCATAGAAGCACGTGTTTGGCCATTATGGCTGCCAAAAGGGAAGCTGGTTCCTTCATAAGGAGACTCTGATCAAACTGATCCTGGAAATTGACAAAAATTGAGCCAACCCCTTTTCATTTCTCAAGGCCCAGAGTGTTCCTTACCCGGAGGAGCTAACTCCTTTTGAAGTTATATTTGGGAGAACACCTCCCATCTTCCCCAAACTCCAGGATATTCATTCCCCAGGCAGAAATGTCTAATCACTCCCTTCTCAAGTCCTTAGAAATGGCCAAATCCCTGGGCCCCCAGACCTATGCCTCCCAACAAAGAACTACTACCCATGCTGAAGGGAAAGACTCAACCCCAACTAATGCTGCCTCCCATTATATTGGTCCCCAAAAGTGCCCAAACCATTACCAGCCTAGGCCCCATCAACACTAGGGCCAGGAATCCTTCTATATTCTCTACCATTGACAAGGTTCACCATTTGCTTAACCACTCCCAGCCAGGTATTGGTTAGGATTGCTAGCTGTGCCTGAATCCTTGACCCTCCTTACTACATTGGGGAAGGGACCAACTAGACCATTGGTCTACAAGCAAATAAAAACAACAGTAACTGGGAACAGCCTGAGCTAACACTGGGGTAACTACAGGGAGCTGGATCCTGACTGTTGTCCAGGACTTTACTCTGATGCTTGATATTCCACTCTCCATGTCATTTCCTGTTATTAGCAACAGTACTGTATGCCCCCACCCCCAAGACCATTTGGTGGATAAGCACAAATGATTTAATTAAATGTGCCTCCTCTGAGGCATTCCAAAAAAATAAGTCCCTCTTATGCAGTGTCCCTCAACATGTGAGTCATGACATCATGGGAGGCTCACATATCAGATATCCTGAATATCCCATATTTATGTTACAATTCGTAACAGCAGCAAAATTACAGTTATGAAGTAGCAAAAAATAATGTTATGGTGGGGGTGTCACCATAATTCAAGAAACTGTATTAAAGGATCACAGTGTTAGGAAGGTTAAGAAATACTGCTCTTATGTGACCTAGTGCACATATTGCCCTGGTATACTCATATAATGAGAAGAATGGAGAGCAGATGGACCTCAGGCTGCAAAGGGGAAAATAAGCCACATCAAACTCCTGGTTGGAGCTGGTATTGCTGGAGCAAGAGCCATAGGAACATCTGCCCTCATAGTCTGTGAATTAAGAATTAAGTAAACAAGTGGACGAGGACTTAGGGATATCAGAGAACGCTATATCCAGACTAGAAAAGCAAGTATACTCTTCAGATGAAGTGGTTCTGAAAAATCAAAGGGGCTTAGATCTTCTCTTTATGAAACAAGGATTATGTATAGCTTTAGGAGAAAACTGCGGTTTCAATCTTACTAATCAGGTGTAATTAGGGAAATTTTTACCATGGTCAGGGAAAACCTCAAAGAAGGGGAGGAAGGGAGGCATAGATCAGATAATTGGTATTAGTCTCTGTTTATCTGGTCCCTATGACTGACTACCTTACTGTCTGCATTAGCTGGACCATTGATTCTTATCCTGATTGAGCTAATGGTGGGACCCTGCATCCTCAACTGCATGGCCAATTGCATCAGAGAATAAACCCAGTTAAGCTACTTGTTCTTTTTTTTTGGACTTTTTCTTATTTGAATTACAAACAAGATTGAATTACATGACAATCCCAGTTCCCTTCTCCCTCCCTTGCTCCCCCACCAACCCCCAACTAAAACCCTACCTATCACATATCCTTTCTTTGAATCTACACCTGATTCAAACTTTCTGCTCCCTCATGACCTCTGCATCCTTCCTTTTCTCCCCTTCTCATTCTCGTAGCTCCCTCCTCCCTCTTCCCACGTTCTCAATTTGCTCAGGAGATGGTGACCCTTTCCCCTTCTCCAGGGGACAATGTTTGTCTCTTTTAGGGTCCGCCTTGTTTACTAGTTTCGATGGCAGTGTGGATTGTAGGCTAGTAATCCCTTACTCTATGTCTAAAATCCACATATGAGTAAGTACATATCATGTTTGTCTTTTTGTGACTGGGTGACCTCGCTCAGAATGGTTTCTTCGAGTTCCATCCATTTCCTGCAAATTTCAAGGTTCCATTGTTTTTTGTTCTGCTAAGTAATACTCCATTGTGTAAATGTACCACAATTTCTCTATCCATTCTTCAGGTGAGGGGCATCTAGGCTGCTTCCAGTTTCTGGCTATTACAAATAGTGCTGCTATGAACATCGTTGAACAGATATCCCTGTTGTATGAATTGCTTCTTTTGAGTATATGCCTAGGAGTAAAATTGCTGGATCTTGTGGTAGATAGATTCCCAATTTCTTGAGGAGTCGCCATACTGATTTCCAAAGTGGCTGTACAAGTTGGCACTCCCACCAGCAGTGGAGAAGGGTTGCCCTTACTCCACATCCTCTCCACCATAAACTGTCATTGGTATTTTTGATTTTAGCCATTCTGACAGGAGTAAAAGGGTATCTCAGAGTTATTCTGATTTGCATTTCCCTGATGGCTAAGAATGTTGAACAATTTCTTATGTGTCTTTCAGCCATTTTAGATTCCTCTATTGAGAAGTGTCTATTTAGTTCTGTACCCCACTTTTTAATTAGATTATTTGGTGTTTTGGTGACTAGCTTCTTGAGTTCTTTGTATATTTTGGAGATCAGCCCTCTGTCTGATGTGGGGTTGGTGAATATCTTTTCCCAGTCTGTGGGCTGCCGTTTTGTCTTGCTGACTGTGTCCTTTGCCTTACAGAAGCTTCTCAGTTTCAGGAGGTCCCATTTATTAATTGCTGATCTCAGTGTCTGTGCTACTGGTGTTATGTTCAGGAAGCAGTCCCCTGTACCAATTAATTCAAGGGTATTTCCCACTTTATCTCCTAATAGGTTCAGTGTGGCTGGGTTTATGTCGAGGTCTTTTATCCATTTTGACTTAAGTTTTGTGCAGGGCGAAAGGCTTGGGTCTATCTGTAGTCTTCTACATGTTTGCATCCAGTTATGGCAGCATCATTTATTGAAGATGTTCTCTTTGTTCCAGCGTGTATATTTATATTGTTTGCCAAAAATCAGGTAGTCGTATGTGTGGGGGTTAATATCAGGGTTTTCAACTCTGTTCCATTGGTCTATTTTTGTGCCAATACCAAGCTGTTTTCAGGACTATAGCTCTGTAATAGAGCTTGAAGTCAGGGATGGTGATGCCTCCAGAAGTTCCTCTATTGTACAGGGTTGTTTTGGCTATCCTGGGTCTTTTGTTTCTCCATATAAAGTTGAGAATTGTTCTTTCAAGGTCTGTGAAGAATTGTGTTGGGATTTTGATGGGGATTGCATTGAATCTGTAGATTGCTTTTGGCAAGACTGCCATTTTTACTATGTTGATCCTGCCTATCCAAGAGCATGGGAGATCTTTCCATTTTCTGTTATCTTCTTTAATTTCTTTCTTTTAGAGACTCAAAATACTTATGGTACAGGTGTTTCACTTTTTTGGTTATTGTTACCCCAAGGTATTTTATGTTGTTTGTGGCAATTGTAAAGGGTGATGTTTCTCTGATTTCTTTCTCCATCAATGTGCCATCTGTATATAGTAGGGCAACAGATTTTTTTTAGTTAATCTTGTATTCTGCCACTTTGCTGAAGGTGTTCATCAGCTGTAGGATTTCCCTGGTAAAGTTTTTTGGGTCACTTATGTAGACTATCATATCATCTGCAAATAGTGAGAGTTTGACTTCTTCCTTTCTTATTTGTATTCCCTTGATCTCCTTTTGTTGTCTTATTGCTCTAGCTAGAACTTCAAGGACAATACTGAAGAGGTATGGAAAGAGTGGGCAGCCTTGTCTTGTTCCTGATTTTAGAGGAATTGCATTGAGTTTTTCTCCATTTAATTTGATGGTGGCTGTCTGCTTGCTGTATAGTGCTTTTATTATGTTGAGGTATGATCCTGTTATCCCTGATTTCTCCAAGACCTTTATTATGAAGGGGTGTTGGATTTTGTCAAAGGCTCTTTCGGCATCTAGTGAGATGGTCATGTGGTTTTTTTTTTTCCTCAGTCTGTTTATATGGTGGATTACATTGATGGATTTTCATATGAACCATTCTTGCACCCCTGGGATGAAGCCTACTTGATCGTGACGGATGATTTCTCTGATGTATTTTGGATTCGATTTGCTAGTATTTTATTGAGAATTTTTGCATCAATGTTCATGAGGGATACTGGTTTGTAGTTCTCTTTCTTAGTTGTGTCTTTGTTTGGCTTGGGTATCAAGGTTATTGAAGTCTCATAAAAAGAGTTTGGCAATGACTCTTCTGCTTCTATTGTGTAGAATACTTTGAGGACAATTGGTATTAGTTGTACTTTGAATTTCTTGTAGAATTCTGCACTGAAGCCATCTGGCCCTGGGCTTTTTGTGATTGGGAGACTTCGGATGACTGCTTCAATTTCAGTAGGGCTTATAGGTCTATTTAAGTTGCTTATCTATTCTTGATTTAATTTTGGTAAGTGAAATCTTTCCAGAAAATTGTCCATTTCCTTAAGATTTTCGAATTTTGATTAATATAAGTTTTCGAAGTATGACCTGATGATTATCTGGATTTCCTCTGTGTCTGTTGTTCTGTCCCCAATTTCATTCCTGATTTTATTGATTTGCATGTTCACTCTTTGTTGTTTGGTAAGTTTGGATACAGGTTTGTCTATCTTGTTGATTTTCTCGAAGAACCAACTCTTTGTTATATTGATTCTCTGTATTGTTCTCCTAGTTTCCATTTTATTGATTTCTGTCCTCAATTTGATTATTTCCTGGCGTCTGCTCCTCAGGGTTTTATTGGCTTCTTTGTTTTCTTTTTTTCTATTATTATTATTATTATTATTATTATTATTATTATTATTAATTCAAGTTAGGGAACAGGCTTGTTTCACATGTAATTCCCTCTCCCTCCCCTCACCCCCATTCCTTCTCCCCCACCTCCAACCTACCCCCCACCCCATCCACCCACCACTCCCCAGGCAGGGTAGGGCCCCCAACAGGGGCTCCACCAAGTCCACCAAATCTTCCTGTGCTGGGCCTAGGCCTCTCCCCATGTGTCCAGAGACAGAGCGCATCCCTTCAAGTGGCATGGGCTCTCAAAGTCCCCCACGCACACCAGGGCAAAACGCCAGTCCACCTCAGGAGGCTCCCAGGAGTGCAGGGATCTCCCCATTGGCATCCATGATCAGGGGGCTGGATCAGTCTTGTACTGGCCTCCCAAAGAGCGTCTGGGGTCGATATGCTTTCCCTTTTTCAGGCCAACTGTTTCTGTGGGTTTCTCCAACCTGGTACAGACCCCTTCGTTCTTCATTCCTCCCTCTCTTCAACTAGGTTCCAGATTTCAGCTCAGTGTATTTCTGTGGATGTCTGTCTCTGCTTCCATCAGCCACTGGATGAGGACTCTAGGATAGCATAGAGAGTAGTCATCAATCTCATTCTAGGGGAAGGGCTTCTAGGCCATCCTCTCCTCCACTGCCCAGACTGTCAGATCGTGTCATCCTTATAGGTCTCTGGAGATCTCCCTAGTTCCAGATCTCTTCTTGGACCTATAGTGGCTCCCTCTGATATGGTATCTCTCATCCTGCTCTCTCTCCTCTATTCTTCCCCCAACTCAATATCTCTGCTCCTCCATTTCTTCTCCTCTACTCTTCTTCTTGTGCTCTTATTGTGGCAGCACCCACTCCCCTACCCTCATGCTCTCAATTAGCTCGGGAGTTCATGCCACTTCCCATTCCTGGGGACGATTTATCCCTCAGAGTCATTCATGATTTCTAGTTTCTTTGGGGAAGAGGATTATAGGCTGGTAAACCTTTGCTCTATGTCTAAAAATCATATATGAGTGAGTACATACCATGTTTGTCTTTTTGTGATTGGGTTACCTCACTCAGGATGGCTTCTTCTAGTTCCATCCATTTGCCTGCGAATTTCAAGATTCCATTGCATTTTTCTGCTGAGTAGTACTCCATTGTATAAATGTACCACATTTTCTCTTTCCGTTCTTCAGTTGAGGGGCATCTCAGAAAAATGGGAATCAATCTACCTCAAGATCCAGCCATTCCTCTCTTGGGTATATACCCAAATACTGCATGTTCATACAACAAGGACATATGTTCAACCATGTTCATAGCAGCATTGTTTGTAATAGCCAGAACCTGGAAGCAACCTAGATGTCCCTCAACTGAAGAATGGCTTCTTTGTTTTCTAAAGCTTTCAGTTGTGCTGTTAATTCTCTAGTGTGATTATTCTCCTCTTTCTTTATGTGGGCATTTAGCGCTATGAACTTTACTCTTAGCACTGCTTTCAAAGTATCCCATAGGTTGGATATGTTGTGTCCCCATTCTCATTGAATTCTAGGAAATCGTTAATCTCTTTTTTTATTTCTTCCTGGACCCATGAATTGTGTAATTGGGTTTTATTTAATTTCCATGAGTTTGTAGGTTTTCTGTAGTTCGTGTTGTTGTTGAATTCTAATTTTAAAGTGTGGTGGTCTTTTAAGACACAGGGGGTTATTTCAATTTTTTGTACCTGTTGAGATTTGCCATATTGCTAAGTATGTGGTCAATTTTAGAGAAGGTTTCATGTGGTGCTGAGAAGAAGGTAAATTGTTTTGTATTTGGATGGAATGTTCTATAGATATCTGTTAAGTCCAATTGCACCATAACTTCTATTAGTTCTTTTGCTTCTTTGTTAAGTTTCTGTCTGGTGTTCCTGTCCAGTGGTGAGAGTGGGGTGTTGAAGTCTCTCACTATAAGTGTGTGTGGTTTTATGTGTGATTTGAGTTTTAGTAATGTTTCTTTTTCAAACGTGGATGCCTTTGTATTTGGGGCATAAATGTTCAGAATTGAGACTTCATCCTGATGGATTTCTCCTGTGATGAGTAGGAAGTGACCTTCTTTATCTCTTTTGACTGATTTTAGTTTAAAGTCCAATTTGTTGGATATTAGGATTGCTATCCCCGCTTGTTTCTTGGGTCCATTTTAATTGGAAAATCTTTCCCCAACCTTTAATTCTTAGGTACTGTCTCTCTTTGAAGTTAAGGTGTGTTTCTTGTATGCGGCAGAAGGAAGGATTCTGCCTTCTTATCCATTCTGCTAATCTGTGTCTTTTTATAGGGGAGTTAAAACCATTAATGTTGATGGATAATTAATGACCATTGATTGTTCATTCTTATTTGTTTTTGATTTGGTGATGGTGGTGAGATTATGTGTGGGATTCTATCCCTTTTTCCTTTTGGCTGTTGGTAAAGTGGGCTTATCTACTGCCTATATTTTTCTGGTTGTAGTTAACCTCCTTGGGTTGTATTTTTCCTTCCAGGACTTTCTGTATGGCTGGATTGGTGGATACCTATTGTTTGAATCTGTTTTTTTCATGGAATATTTTGTTTTCTCCATCTATAATGATTGAAAGCTTTGCTGGGTATAGTAGTCTGGGCTGGCATCCATGGTCTCTTAGTGTAGGTAAAATATCTATCCAGGACCTTCTGGTTTTCAGAGTTTCCATGGAAAATTCAGGTGTGATTCTGATAGCTTTGCCTTTATAGGTTACTTGACCTTTTTCTTTGCTGTTCTTAATATTTTCTCTTTGTTGTGTATGTTTGGTGTTTTGATTATTATGTGTCGAGGAGACCTTTTTTTGGTCCAGTCTATTTGGTGTTCTGTAGGTTTCTTGTGTTTTCATTGGCATGTCTTTCTTTAGGGTGGGAAAGTTTTCTTCTATGATTTTGTTAAATATGTTTTCTGCGCCTTTGATTTGGATTTCTTCACCTTCTTCTATGCCTATTATTCATAGGTTTGGTCTTTTCACTGTATCTCACATTTCCTGGATATTTTGTGTTAGGGATTTGTTGGACTTAAGATTTTCTTTGGTTGATGAATCTATTTCCAATAGTGTGTCTTCAACTCCTGAGATTCTCTCTTCCGTCTCTTGTATTTTGTTGGTTATGCTTACATCTGTAGTTCCTGATCATTTACCCAGCTTTTCTATTTCTGGCATTTCCTCAGATTGTGCTTTCTTTATTCTCTCTATTTCCGTTTTTAGGTCTCGAACTGTTTCCTTGAGAGATTTGTTGATATCTTGTGGGTTTTTTTGGTTAGTTTTTTCTTCCATTTCTTTAAGGGATTTTCTCACATCGTCTTTGAGGTCCTCTATCATTTTTCTGAAGATGTTTTTAAGGTCATTCTCTTCTGCTTCATCTGCATTGTGATATTCAAGTCTTGCAGGTGTATGGATCCTAGTCTCCGGTGGTGTCATATTGAGTTTTCTGTTGTTGAATGTGTTTTTACCTTGTCCTCTTCTCATCCTTGCTTCTGGTAGGTGTGGCAGGAGTTTCTTGCTCTCCTGGTGGGTATGTGACCAAGGTTCTCTTATGGTTGATACAGACAGATCCAATAATCTGATGTCTGTCCTCTTCTCGTGGATGGAGGTGTCACTGTTACCCGGGAGTCAGCAGTGTTCTGGTGTGTTGGGTCCCTCTGGGCCGGTGGATGGACACAGAACTGCCACCGGGTGCTCAGTGTGTTGAATCCTGCTGCCAATTCCTTCTGGTGCGAGGATCGCTGGTGTCAGATGACTCTGAGCAGTGACGCATGGGAACTGGAAACCGGAAACATCCCTAGCCTACCTGGGCCAGCTGATGAAGGCAGAGCTGCCACAGGGCGTTGGTGTGTCAGATCCCACTGCTGAATTTGGTTCGGTGCACAGATCGCTGGTGTCTGATTACTCTGAGTATTGGTGATAAGCTACTTGTTCTTAGGATCAACTATGCCTCCTTAGAACAGAACGAGTCAACAATTAGACTCATGCCCATAAAAGCAGTGGAGAATATGATGCAACAAGACAACGCATTTTGGTGCACGTGACTTGGCAGGTTTTCCTGGCATTTGCTCCTGCCTGTGGCATTCTGAGATATGCTGGGACCCTGTAACCTTCAATTCAGTCTCTCTTCCAACTAAGGATCTCTGGATTCTTCCATCCACCACTGCCATGTCCGGTAAAGCCTCCCCCTCCTCCCTACCTCTGCCCTTGCTTCCATGAGTTAGGACCGATATCGAGACTGTGGGTGGTCTCTCGCCTTTTTGGCCCAGTCGAGAATTCCAGTACTGGGTGACCACGTGTCTCCCGGGCTCCGGGAGCCCTGGCCCCGGATTTGTGCTCGATGGACCACAAAATCAGTAGGTGCCTTTCACATCTGATCCTCCCTTAGTCTCTCGGACCATGAAGATCTTCTCTCCCTCTCTCTTGGAAGCTGGGCCCCCCTTATCAAACCATGTGCCCGCTTATTGGCACCCTACATTCTACCAGTGATCCATAGTTGGAAGTGTGGCCTCTGCTCTTTTTCAATTGTCTGTTTCCCTCCTCTATCATTGGCACCCTACATTCTACCAGTGATCCATAGTTGGAAAGTGTGGCCTCTGCTCTTTTTCACTTGTCTGTTTCCCTCTTCTTTCCAGCAGTGTCCTGGAGCTTCCCATCATGGCTAAGCCTGTCTCAGGGCGGGAAACTCCTTCCACCTGGGAATGTCCTGTTTCGTAGACCTTATATGCTCCTGTTCAAAATGTCTCTCACTGTCCTGTTTGTCCTATCTCTGCTGCCCTTCTACTGTGTTTCTTCTCCATATAGAATGGCCTGGCCTGAGGCAGCATCTGCTCAGGATGCTCTGAGAGTTTAACTTCTGTCAGATGAGAATGGGTTTATGGCAGCTGCCATCTTGACCACGTGGCCTAGGTATAGGCCTGCCCACTCTATGCGTTACTCTCTTCCCGAAGCATATGCAGAGGGACCGTCTAGCCTGCTTCTGCCAATTTTTTGCCTTGTATTTTTGTCTCTAATGTCTTCTTTCACTGGCTCTATCGCGCATGGCTTGTTTGCTTCATGGTGTGCCTTCCCACTGGCCTGTTCCATCTGCAGTGGCTCTGCTTTCTTATCACTGGCAGTTTAAGTCTACTCTGTCTCTTTAAATCTCCCGTCTGTTTGCTCCAAAAGGCTTAAGTAATGACAAAGTGAGTTGAGACAGTCAAAAGAATGAAGCATGTTCCAGATTTCTCTCTCTCCTTACGCTACTGTTCAAAGTTCTAATATTACTCAATACAGGGTTGTAAACACCACACTATACCACTCTGTGATCATAACTGCAAGCTCAAAATGAAGGTGCTTTTCATTGCCCTAAAGATATCTGTCAGCTTTTAAAATGTTAATGCTTTCAACCAAATTGTTTCTGATATGAGTATACTGCTTATGTGTCTAAAATTTATGTTTTCACAAACTCAAAAGGATTCTTGCAAGTTCCAGGGAGCCAAATTGGACCCACCCAAACAGGTCAGATTCAACCTTCCCCTGGTCCCAGGACTCCCTTCCCTCATCTTGGGACCCCCTGGGGAACCCTTCCCTCATCTTATGATCCCCTCCCCTCAAGTACCAGGACCTAAGAAAAAAAATTTTCCTAAACTTAACTTTGTACAACTTGCCAGGTCTAAGAGGTGCCAGAGAGTTGCATACAGCCTGGACTGCGATGAAACAACCAGCTACCCCAGAACATGGCAGCACCCCAGCTTTCTTAGGTCCCCCAAAGATGGTGAACACCCCCCAGTTAACAGGAAATAGTCTTGAGAACTCAACATCCTTATTCCCTAAGGTAACCTGCCATGCCTAACTCCTCACCTTTTTTAATAATAAGTAAAGGTGGGAATGTAATGATTCAGGCATTATGCTGGCCTGCCCCTGTCACTCAGGCAGTACTCTGGTCAGCCCAGGGTTCCATGACTACTAATCTGCACGCAGGTGCAAAGTACCTCTTTAAAAGACAGAGCCCTGCCCACTTACACTCTCTTGCTCTCTCTTTTTCTGCTCTTTCTGCTCTCTTTCTGGCTCTTGTCTCTCTGCTCTCCTCACTTTCTGCTCCTATTTCCTGAAAGACCCCATGGGGTGGGACCCCGGGATAAACACTCGGGAGCAGCAAGAACTTGTTGCAAATAGCAAGAGGCTATATTTTTCAAAAAAAAAAAAAAACTCTGGGTAAGTTTGGGGTACAGGTTAGTAAATTATCTGTTGTCTTCTTGTCCCCTATGTATAGGAGTTTCCTTTTGACTTAGCATCTCAACCAGGGAAAAGGGTCAATGTATTCTTTCCTGTGTTACTTCCTCCTGACTTTTGGGGTGTTGTTGTCTGGGACCCTGAGAATGCTGAAATGCTAGTCAAAAGTCAAAAAGGGTATTAAGGAAATGGGACATTTAATGGAGGCATCTAGTTCGCAGATTCTGTTGAAGATTTGGGGAGTGTTCACATCAGCTGGGCTAGTTCACATTCACAGCAAGTCCAGGGCTGGCAGCCTTTAGGAGCAGGCTGTAGTCAGCAACTGATATTTGTCTGCCAGAAGTGGAAATCTGTTGAGATATGTTTAAACTGGGAACAGAAGTTAAAAATTATATAATTTATTGGAACTCTTAGGCCCATAGTTTTAGTGATTAAGATACAGGAGTAGTGGACACTTACATCTCCTTCTCTGAGAGCAAGGGATCAGGCACCAGTCATGGCACTCCTGATTTAAGGAGTTAAATTTTCCTTTATCATTAGAGGTTCCCTAAGTTTTTAAACTTCTATTAATTTAAATTTTTGGTCCTTTATTTCTCCCTTTTCTTTTTGGAGATTCCAATCGTGGAATTGCTGTCTCTCCGGCATCCCCATCAGGAAGTGAGTGGTATTGCTGGCGCAGCATCAGTGCCTGGACTGCACTTACTCTCTCACGAATGAAAGTTATTAGGCGGTTGAGAATACAAAGACCAAAAGTGAGAAGTAACAAGACAATAATGATAGGCCCGAGCAATGAGGAGACCAGAGTAGTGAACCAAGGAGACCTGCTATACCAGCTTTCAAACCAGCCCTGGTTGGCTTCCCTTCCTCTCTATTTCCTCTAGCCATTTTCTTAATTTTGTCATGGAATCTTTAATAATTCCTGAGTGGTCCACATAAAAGCAGCATTCCTCTCTTAGGGCTACGCAGAGGCCCCCATTTCTAAGGAAGAATAGATCTAACCCTCTTCGATTCTGTAGTACTACCTCAGACAGGGATTGTCCCTCGCGATCGTCTCGCCAGGAAGACCAACACAGCTCACTTGGATCCTTCTGCAGTAAAGCTTTAATGCGTCTTGAGAGAGAGAGCATAAGCTTACAGAGCGGAGACCCCGAACTCCCAAGAACCCATCCCTTATAAAGGCTGGCAACCGCCGCCTCGGATGTGTTACCCCCTGACTTGCTGTAGCTCATCGGACCATATGACGCCACGGAAGAGGCAGAGACCAAGGGATGGAAAGTTACCCAGCGCCTGCGCACTAACTTGTTTACATTCAGTGCCTGCCGGATGCAGGCGCCATCTTGTAATGGAGAATGCAGGGACGGCTCCCTACAAGGGATGTTAAGAATTCTTCAAGTTTGGTGATGGAGCTTTCAATAGCTTTGAGGTCCTTAGTAATAGCCTGTTTGAGCCCTTCTATCATTTGTGAGGTAGTGATCAAGGATGCCATTCCTGTTCCTACACCCGCTCCTAGTCCCAACCCCATGAGGACAGCTAGTGTTAGGGTGGCTGGTTCTCTTTTTACCCAATGGGGTTGGAGGTCAAATTCATCCTCGACCTACCTAGTGTCATGGTATAACACTCGAGGCAGGAGGTGTATCATTATGCAATAGTCCCTGGTTGTATTAAACATGGATATGGAGACACAGAGGGTGAGGCTGGTATTACAAACCGTTGTTGGGAGGCAAGAGGTATAAGTTGTCTTGGGAAACTGGCAGGGTCAGGACCTGAATGCAAAGCTGTTGCTTGTCCTGTGGCACCTGTCCTATACATGTTCCTCTCCTGGACACCTCGGTGAGGGTGAGTTTTCTTTGAGAGTCCCATGCACAGGTACTGGAAGATGTGCGGTTGGTGAAATTTCCTTTAAAGGCTATTCCCTCGTAGTAAGGGGGGACAGGAGTCAGACATACCCAGCAAAATTTAGTTAGGTTTGGGTCTGTGGTATTGAGAGCCTCAAACGCCCCTTGGATAATATTGAGGAGCCATTGCTCTGTGCCCAACGGGGGGAGGTACCTGGATGGTAGAGGGTGTCTGGGAGGTTGGGTGAACTACAGTGGCCTGTTGTGGGCCTATTTCCTGCATTACTCTCTGGTCAAATATTACTGAGTTGGGTCCTATGGATACTGGAGACGGGGCTTCTATTTTTAATTGGATGGTCATCAGCAACCCGGGGTCCGTACCTTCTTGATAGAGACGATTCCCCATTGGCGTCCTTGCAACCACTCCTGTTTTAACTGTTTTCCTGGGGCTGTAAAGGTGATATTTAGTGGGTTACAAGTGTCGTTTAGGCATAACCCTTGTCCTATCCAGGGTCCTGTCTCTTGAGACACAGCAACGCTGTACTGTATGTATGGGATTGTATTCTGGCAACCTGAGTGAGTCCTGGTGTTTCTCCTTCCCAGGGGTGGGCTCCATTTACAGAGATCAAGTCCCAGGTGGAAGTAGGTTTTCCACAAAGTATTTCCAGTGGTCTCACATCCCCAGGCTTTACAAAAAAATTGATTAGCCTCCCCACATTGTTGGGCAGTCTCCCGATTTCTCCCATCTCTTGGACAAATATAGAGGCCTGTTTTTCTGAGCTAGTGTCTAAGCTGGGGGTGACTACATCCTCATCCCCCCATTCCTCAGGATATTGGGCAGCAGCAGGGTTTGGAGTCACAACTGGGAATTGCTTCCCTGGGGTTAGCCCTGGGAATATCTCAGGTGTCTAGGCCTATAGCAAGTTGGCATGAGTCCGGGATAAGATCAGACCACCAGGTCCAAGGAGTAGTGATTCTGCTAGTCGACCAAACCATGTCCCCCTATCTGGGAGATTATCTGCCAGGTGAGTTTTGGGGGGCATGGGGGTTTGAGGAACTACTTATCTTCTGAGGTCCCAGGGTCACTAGAATCAGGACGACGACGGAGGCATATCTTGAGGGGGTTTTAGTTTTCTCCAGCTTCCATGGGGGGCAGGCTGGAGCAGGTACGGGTTTAGCGTGTGAAGCATGTATCCAGGTTGGGATGCCATCGACTTTGATGGCAGTTGGGGTGGTTAGCAACACCAGGTAGGGTCCTTTCCAGAGGGGCTCGAGGTTCTCTGCACGGTTGCATCTAACATAGACGAGGTCTGGCACTTGAAGCTGGTGGGGGGCTTGGAGGTCTCCTGGTGCATAGGTGATCGCTAATGGCTTCCACAACTCTCTCTGTACTGTCTCGAGCACTTTTAACCTGGCATATAGGGTATTGGGGGGGTAGGATTCTTTAGGGGGTAAACCAGACATTTGGGTTAGTGGAGGATGGGTACCGTATAGAACCTCGTAAGTGGTAACTTTGAGGGGGTGGGGGTATTTCGAACTCGAAAAAGGGCATAGGGGAAGGAGGACTGTCCAGTCTGTGACGCCAGTCTCTAAGGCCAATTTAGTCATGGTCTCTTTTAGGGTCCTGTTCATTCTTTCTACCTGTCCTGAACTTTGGGGCCTATAAGCACAATGTAATTTCCAATTTAGCCCAGGATCTTGGCCAGTCCCTGACTTACCTGGGCAAAAAATGCAGGACCGTTGTCTGGTCCGATTACTTGGGGGATCCTGAACCTAGGGAAGATTTCTTCAAGAATCATTTTAGCCACGATCATGGCCATTTCGGTCCTAGTGGGGTAGGCTTCTACCCATCCAGAGAAAGTGTCAATAAAAACAAGTAAATATTTGTACCCATACTTGGCTGGCTTAATCTCAGTGAAGTCTACTGCCCAGTAGCTACCAGGCCTGTTGCCCCCTCGGGTGGTAGCCCGGGGGTTGCTTGGTAGGGTGGGCATTTACCATCTGGTAAGGGGTGCACTCTCCTGTAATCTCCTTGGTGAGCCTCCCTAGTCACATAATGTAGTAGGAGGAGGTGCATACAAGTGTCCTGATGTGCTTGATGAGTAAGCCGATGAATTTGCCTAAGAAAGGGGACTGCCAGCTTCCTGGGTAGAATGCATTTACCTTCAGGAGTCCTCCATGCAGGATCTGTGGTGGTTTGGGTAAAGCCTTGCTCTTTATCTGTGCGAGGTCCTCGGCCATATAATCGAAGAATTTGTCGATCTGGTCAGGATGTTTAGACCTTGGGCTGCTCTCTTCGCTTCTTGGTTGGCCCTTTGGTTACCTTTCACTTCCCTGGTGACGGCTTTCTGGTGTCCTAGGCAATGAATAATGACCACCTTCCATGGCAGATAAGGGAATTTAATAGTTGTATGATCTCCTGTTTGTTTTTGATTTCTCTCCCGGCTGAGGTCATTAGCCCTCGCTGTTGATAAATGGCCCCATGTATGTGAGCTGTGGCAAAGGTGTATCAGCTGTCCGTGTAGATGTTGACGGTCTTACCTTCTGCCAGTCGTAGGGCCTGAGTCAGTGCCACCAGTTCGGCTCTCTGGGCGGAGGTTCCCTCGGGTAAGATGCTGGCCCAGATAGTATGGTTTCTGTCTACCACCGCTGCTCCTGCTACCTGTTTTCCTTCAACAACATAGCTGCTGCCGTATGTGTACCATGTTAATTGGGCCCCTGCGAGTGGGAGGTTCTGGAGGTCCTGTCTGGTCCCTGTTTCTTGCACCAAGATGTCCTGGCAACTGTAGATCACTTCTTCGTCTGTGGTTTCAGGCAGCAAGTTGGCCGGATTGAGGGTAACAGGAGGGCTAAATTGGATCCAGTCTGGGTTTAGCAAAAGGCTTTGGTAATGAGTTATTCTTGCATTAGACAGCCAGAGGTCTGGAGGCTGCCTGATTATACTTTCAAGGGCATGGGAGGCAACCACGGTCAACATTTGTCCCATAGTTAATTTATCAGCATCTTTATCCAGTAGGGCTACTGCAGCGATGCCTCTTAGGCAGCTTGGCCATCCCGTGGCTACTAGATCCAGTTTCTTGGATAGGTAGGCCACCGGTTTCTTCCAGGGACCCAAGGCTTGGGCCAACACTCCTTTAGCTATTCCTCCTCTCTCATTTACATATAGAAGAAAAGGTTTACTTACACCGGGCAGGGCCAAAGCAGGT
Organism: Cricetulus griseus; assembly: GCF_003668045.3. Lineage (NCBI taxonomy): Eukaryota > Metazoa > Chordata > Mammalia > Rodentia > Cricetidae > Cricetulus > Cricetulus griseus. The sequence goes on along the minus strand of NC_048604.1, from coordinate 44,666,808 downwards.
GCAGTAAGGAGGGCCCTCTTAGTTTATCAAATGCCTGTTGTTGTTCAGCCCCCCAATGGAAGGGGGACCCTTCCTTTGTCAGGCAGTATAAGGGGGTAGCCAAGGAGGCAAACCCGGCTATCCATAGGCGGCTATCCATAGGCGGGGAACCCAGCAACTCTCTTACCTCCCTTGGTGTCTTGGGAGGGGGAATCTGGGTTACAGTTTGCATGCGGGCCTCTGTGAACCATCTCTGGCCTTCCTTTAATAGACACCCCAGATAGGTTACTTGTTGCTGGCAGATTTGGGCCTTCTTGGCTGATGCACGATATCCCAATTGGGACAACTCCTGGAGCTGTTGCCGTGTGCCCTGTAGACAGTCATTTCGGGTTTCTCCTGCCTATAAGAGGTCATCTACATATTGTAGGAGGGTTATTTAGGGGTGGCTTGATCTGAAATAGACCAAGTCCCGATGGAGAGCCTCGTCAAACAAGGTTGGAGAATTCTTAAAACCTTGTGGCAGAGGAGTCCACGTTTGTTGGCCAGATATACTCTCATCTGGGTCTCTCCATTTAAAGGCGAAAATCAGCTGGCTGGCGGAGTGTAACCTTAAGCAGAAAAAGGCATCTTTAAGGTCTATAACAGTATACCAAGTCCTATCCAGAGGAAGGGAGCTCAGGAGGCTATACAGGTTGGGAACTGTTAGATGAATGTCCGGTACCCTCTTATTGACTTCTCTGAGGTCCTGGACAGGCTTTTTAACCTGTAGGAGGTGTGTGTTCCATGGTGATTGGCATGGCACGAGAATGCCCTGTTTGAGGAGGTGCTGGATATGTGGCCTGATTCCTTGTTGGGTCTCTTGGCTCATGGGGTACTGGCAGACCTTAATGGGGGTGGCAGTCATCTTAAGCTCTACGACGACTGGTGGTTGGGCCCAAGCCAGTCCCATCCCAGTGTTCTCTGCCCAGGCCTTTGGGATTTCTCAAAACCATTGTTGGGTATCTGGTGGCTGGTTTGGGCAGGTTTCCAACATCCTGTGTTCATCTTCTAATCTGAGTGGTAGGGTGGTTATGCCCTTGGTGTAGGTGACCTCAGGTCCTTTCAGCTTAAAGGCAATTTGTGCTCCTAATTTGGTCAACAGGTTCCTCCCCAGCAGTGGGGCAGGGCAGTCAGGGATGACCAGAAATGAGTGTGTTACCCAGCCCATTCCCAGATCTACTGTTCTTCCGGTAGTCCATGAATATTGCTTTTGCCCAGTGACCCCGATGACCCAAGATTTTTTAGAGGCTAGAGGCCCATTCTCATTTAGTAATACTGAGGGCTAGGTGACGGTATCCACCAGGAATTCAACAGGGCTCCCCTCCACATTGAGGGTTACCCTAGGCTCAGGGAGGGAATCCGAGCCCCACCTTCCCTAGTTATCTTCCCCAAGGGTCATAATCCTTTTGGGGGTCCCCTTCTTTTAGGGTTTTTGGGACACTCACGGGCCCAATGTCCTTCTTCTTTACAATAGGCACATTCATCTTTTCCCAGTGGGCGTCGGTTGCCCAGGGCTCCTGGCTGCCTGACATTTTCTCACTTTTACCTTTGACCACTGTGGTCTCCTACCACTGTGACCAAGATCCTAGTGAGGTTTTTCTCTTGTCTCTTTTCTCTCTTATTTTTGCGCTATTCCTGCTCTCCCTGCTTTCTCTCTTCCTTTTCTTCTTCTGTCTCTCTCTTGTAATAAACCTTTTCTGCTTCCTTAACTAGGTCTCTTAGTGTCAGGTCCTGTAGCCCTTCTAATCTTTGTAGTTTTTTCTTAATATCAGGGGCCGCTTGCCCTATGAAGGCCATGGCAAGAAACACCCTCTGATCCTCGGACGCAGGATCGAAGGGGGTGTACCGGCGGTAGGCCTCCATGAGCCTCTCCAAGAAAATGGAGGGGGCTTCTGTGGCTCCCTGAATCACTTCCCTTCCCTTTGCCAAATTGGTGGGGCATCTTGTGGCCCCTCAGAGACCTGCCACTAGGGCCTGGCGGTAGACTGTCAGTCGTTCCCTACCTTCAGCCATATTGAAATCCCAGTTGGGGCGATCGAGTGGGAACCAGCGTTGATGACATTATCCAGCCTAGAAGGGGTACCATCTGCCCCTGGTACATTTTTCCGAGTCTCTAGCAGGATCCTCTCCCGCTCTTCAGTAGTGAAGATGGTTTGGAGGAGCTGCTGGCAATCATCCCAGGTTGGCTGGTGGGAGATCATCAGGGATTCCACCAGTTTAATCAAGTTGGTGGGGTCCTCCGAGAAAGGGGGGGTGATTAGTCTTCCAATTATATAGATCTGCAGAGGAGAAGGGCCAATATTGAAGAGGTTGTAAGGGGACGTGTCCATCATATCCTGCCAGAAGTGGGGGGCCATAAGCTCTCAAGGGAAGAGTGACAGAAGTCTCTGATGAAACTCCCCTATGGCTGAGGGTTCCCAGTGCTGGTCTGGGACCGAATTCAGGGGAAGGGGAGCAGAGGGTCCTGGAGAGGCTGGGGAATGAGTGGGGGGCAGGGCAGGTGGGTAAGGGGGAGGAGGGTCCAGAAGGGGTAAGTCAGAGTGGGTGTCAGGATAAACCTTCTTGGGGGTAGTGGTCTCCTTGGCTGGTGGCTTGTCATCCTTTAGAGTGAGAACCTGGGAAGTGCATGGGTCCAACATCTGAATTACCCAAGGCTGTAGCCATGGAAGAGGGTTTTGGACCAAGCCCTGCCATACAACGATGTAGGCTTGTTGGTCCAGGTGTCCATAACGAGGAGTCTGAAAAATAACGGCCTTCACAACCTTATTAAGAGAAAGGTTAAAGAACCCTTCTGGCAGCATCCCTTGTTAAAGGACAGCCATTCCAAGGTGCAGAATGTCTGTCATTTTCATTTCTTCACTTCTATAGACTGCTCATGAGCTCGGTCCCTAACATCCATCCAGTGGTCCAAAGTCAAACTAAGAGGGGTGGATACCATTTGTCCCAACTGCCCCCCACTCATAAATACTAGAACCTTTAAAAATTAAAACAAATAAAATGGAGCCAACAAAACGGCTCAACAGGTAAAGATGTTTGTCAATGTTAAAGATCTCAATTTGATCCCCTGAGTTTGGTCCCTGGATCCTGATCCCTGTGGTGGAGGGAAAACCAACTCCTTCAGTTTGTCCTCTGATCTCCACATCATCACTGTGACTCCCACACCCACATAAAATAAATAAATGCATGAAAAAAACAAGAAAATATACCATAGGAATACTAACATAATGACCATATTTATTTTCATTGCTACATTAGAAACAAAAATAAAGTGTGAGAACCTGCAAAAGTCAACAAGTTGAGAATGATGACAAAGCAATGGAGTCACATATTATAGGTTAAAACTGGCTTCCATTATAAAAGGCACAAGGACTACATAAGAACCGTGGTTATTAGTGATGAGATTACTGTCCGTGTCTACTATCTGTAATTGTATGCATCAATGAGGAAGTTTAAAAACTAAGGGAATGCCTGGTACTGATTACAGCTTAACTGGGTACTGATTAACATTTAACTGTAAGGTATAGGTGAGAAACCATTCTCTAGAAACACATAGGTTTACAAAAAAAAAAAAGCCTAAAACCAAGACTGTTAGTCCATGTTGAAGTTTACTTTTTCAAAAGAGATCATTTTATGATTTTTTGGTAAGCTCCTTCTCTTGCTGGATTGCTAGGAAAGAAAAATAGAAAAAAATCATTAGAAGGGATTTTCTTCTTTCTTTTTCTGGCTTTCTTAAAATTAATTTCAGTTTCTTCTAAAATGCTTCACTAAGTCACTGAGTTTTATGCTTATACTTATGCTTCAGTTTTATGCTTATACAACTAGGAAGTTAGATTTTTTCAGATGGTTTTTTTGAATTTTTGAGTTCCCAATTAAAGCTGACAAGACAAAAAGTGCCACTCAGCTTGAAAAGTGCACTTTCAGTTTCTGCAGCAGGCTGGTATTCTGAAGAGCAAACTGATCCTTTGCATTTAGGAAGCTTGAACACACACAAGCCTTTCACTTTACATCTATTTATAGAAGACCAAAACCACAGTTTGCATAATTTTTTATTGATGAGATCATAGATTCAAACTGTTGCAACCTGAAAAATATCTAATTAACATTTATAATAAAATTTAAAAACTGGGCAAAATTGAGACTGATATAGTACCACATCAAATATTCCAAGATTATCTTTAATGTAGCTTTAGTGATTTTGTAAGAAGAAATGAATTTATGATACCATTACTACTGTAACCTAGCATGAAAGCCACATGTATTATCGAAATAAAAAACTATTTGATATTTTAATTCCTGCATTCATGATAATAATTCTATAACTACTGCTTAAATTTTGGCAATAGAACATAGATTTGTTAACTGAATACATCAACTTTCACCACTGTTTCCCTTAACTAGGAACCTTCATGACTTACTTTCCTTTGATGGAAGAGTATTTTTTTCTTCGGTATTAGTTTTCTTCAGTTTTGATCTGTCAAACCTTTGCACTTCTGACAAGTCTGGTCTATCACTCATCTTGACTGAAAGAACAAAAAGTTACCTACTATAACTGTGATCAGATTAAGAATAGGAGTTAAAAATTGAATATTTTTACTATCCATGAATATTTTTCATGGTGATTTTCAACAAGAAAACAACATATCTTAGAAAGTCATGTTTTCTTAGAGTACTCTGATTGCAAAGCATTAGTCCGTTTCTGGTGGCAGTATATGACAGCAGATGAAGATGCCATAGAAACCAAGATACTCTAGAAGCCCGGGGTGGGGTAGAAAAGCCTGACTTTGGGGACTACGAGCATCTTCACCTTCTAGTCAGTTACTTTTAGCGTATTTGGGAAAGGTGGTGAGCATCACACACTGGAAGAGTGGCACACAACACTGTACTAATTGCTATTGAATGTCCAAATCGGCATGTTAAAGCACTACAATAGTGAGGAGGGTTTAACCTTAGTCACTGGCAATTGCAAGTCTCATGACACCTTCTTGTTGCCTTAGTAAACGCACACGGGGGAAAAGCTAATTAGGCACAGCCTCAGAACTTTAGCAGAGTTGGGTAAGCCAAATACAGCTGAGTCCTATTTCCAAATGTAAGAAGGTGGAGCTCTTCAGCGAGTGCCTAGCCTTAGCAGGGGTAGGACACAATCTAGTGACCAGGGTAGACTAGCGAAGCCCTCCTCCTCACCCCATCCCACCCCTAGCTCCAAGCTTCAACGTGTCTCAAACCACCCCCTTAAATCGACAGCATCTTTTTTTGAGGTTTATTTATTTATTATACATACAGTGTTCCCCCTGCATGTACAACTGTAGGCCAGAAGAGGGCACTAAACCTCATTACAGATGGATGTGAGCCGCCTTGTGGTTGCTGTAAATTGAACTCAGGATTTCAGTGCTCTTAACTGCTGAGCTAACTCTCCAGCCCCAATCAATGGTATCTTTTTTTTTTCATTTTTATTATTTGATTTCATTTTACATTCCAACCACAGTTCTCCCTCCCACCCCTCTTGTCTCCTCCCACCCTTCCTCACCTCCCTGCCTGGCCCACTCCCAGTCCACTCCACTTCACAGGTAAGGGCTCCATTGAGAAGTCAAAATAGTATAATACAATGAACAATGAACGAGACTGCCTAGGCGGGGACGGATGCAGTACAAAAGCAATATCTTAATAGAAAGAGCCACTATGGGCTTAGGTAGAAACCTGGTGCTAAGGTAACTCACAAAAATCAACAAGGAGGACCCCATCCAATCAACTGTATCTTAAGGCCCTCCTTTACTGGGTGAATGGCGCCAAGCTCAAAGCTGGGAAAACTGGGATTCACACATTTGTAACTGCAGGGCGGGGGCGGGGGCATTTGCCATTTACAAATAGCTTGTCACTGTCCAGTGCCTAGCCTAAGGGGTAGAAGGACAAGAGCCAGCCCTAGAAGGCTGCTAGCCCCCCACCCCCATCAGACACGTCGCAACTCTCCTCCTGGCTTTTGCCCTTTCCTCAGAGTTGCCTGTCCCCGGGCACCTTCTAATAAGGTGGGAACGCCCAGGATCTCGTTCTGTGTGCTAAGAAGACCTCAACACCAAACACCAGAAACAAAGCTGCAGTGAAGTGGGATTCCAGATGGGATTCCATTAGCCCCAAAGCACTAACCCTTGTGCACCATCTTGCCTGCTACTCTCCTAACCCCCAACCCCCCCATCCCCCAGGCCACAAATTCTCACCTGGCTTGCTTCAAGGAGCACCCACTGGCTAGATGAACAGCTGCGTTTACTACCAGCTTAAGGGGCAAGACTGGAACAAACCAGGACAGCCCCCAAGGTCACAAGCTTCGCCCAGGCCCCGCCCATCCTTCTGTGATTGGATAGATGACCATGATGCCATGACCATGAGCCACCCACAAGCCTCTCTGATTGAACAGCTGTATCCCGGCTTTTACCTTGGTGGGTTCTGGAGTTCGTTCTTTAGGATGTCTGTGCTTATAAAAGTATTTAGACTATGTTTGATGATAAGAACAAAGTCTTTATGATAGTCTCTGCCTCCTTGTACACCAGAAATTAGTCAAGCGTAGTGACACAGTCCTTTAATTTCAGCACACAGGAGGCAGAAGCAGGCAGATATCTGAGAGAGCCTAGCCTGGTCTACAGAGTGATTTTCAGGACAGCCAGAGATAATCTGTCTCAAAAAAAAAAAAAAAACCAAAAAAACCAAAAAAAAAAAAAAACCAAAAACAGAAAAAAAATCCAAATCTTTTCTACTGTATGGGAATTGAGATGAGACAGAAGTCTTTGGGCTATTCATATTTTCTCACAACATTTACTCAATCAAAATTAACTATTAACATTTTTTATATTCTTTTTACTAGCTTAATTAGGGAGGACTGCCCCAGGGGTGATCAAAACTTTGTAATAGCAATTTATTACACATGCATCATACTTGGCTGTACTAATTTTCGTCTTACAAAAATCAGCTCAGAGGAATTGAGCTGATTTCTTATTTCTTATTTCTTAAGTAACCTATGTTCCAGAAAATTATGTTGGAGATTGTATTTTAGGGCATCGTATACCAACTAGAGCCACTTGACTACAGACTATTCAATTTCATAAAAGCAAAATACCATATGTAGTCTTGCACAGTCCTGTACTTTGAGCCATTAAGCTCTAGTATTTCAAGGTGGTTTCTGCAATGGAATAGGAGCAAAGATTTAGGTAAAAGGTAGAACATTAAACTAGATAACAAGGTGGTTAGATATCCAGATTAAATATATTTTACTCCTGGTTGTTTCCTGTTTATATTTTTATTTACTTAATATGTGTAGAAATATTTTGGTCACATGTGAATATGTACACAATGTGCATGCAGAAGCCTCTCTGTGCATCAGATTCCCTGAAACTGGAACTGTGAGAATTGCAAATAGAACTAAATCTTGAAAAAAGAAATAATGTGTTTTAAAATTGAGTTGTGAGTGTGAAGCAGGGATGAGGAGATGGTTCCTTGGGTAAAGGGCTTGCTGCCCTAGAATGAGGACCTGAATTTGAATACCCAGCACCCAGATAAGAGCCAGATGTGAAATAAGTCAGTAACCACAGTGTTGCAAGGGACAGCAGCAGGTGAATTGCAAAGAATCACTGGCCAGAGAATTTAATAAACATCTCTCCTTAACCATAGAAATTAGTTTCAGCAGACCATTGTCTCCACTCTACCTCATCCCATCCCTGTCCCACAATAACTGATTCCAAATCTCACAGGATATCTCTGAGGAAAGTTGTGGAATATTCCTTTACACTGTGTAAATTATGCTGTGATTGATTTAATAAAGAAGCTGACTGCCCAATAGTTGGACAGGATAACATTAGGTGGAAGCCGGGCGTTGGTGGCACACACCTTTAATCCCAGCACTCAGGCAGATCTCTGTGAGTTCGAGGCCAGTCTGGTCTCCAGATCGAGTGCCATGATCGGCTCCAAAGCTACAGAGAGAAACCCTGTCTCAAAACAAACAAACAAAAAGATTAGGTGGGGACACCAGACTAAGGACCCTGGGAAGAAGGGCAGAGTCAGAGGAGTCACTAGGTGGACACAGACAGGAAACACGAGGTGCAAAATGAAAGAGAGGTACCACCACATGGCAGGATGTAGATTAATATAAATGGGTTAATTTAAAATGTAGGAGTTAGCTAGTAACAAGCCTGAGCTGTTGGCAAAACACTTACAATTAATATTAAGTCTCTTTGTGGTTATTGGGGAGCTGGCTGATGGGACAGAAAAGCCCACCTATAGAAAGTGTGTCCCAGGGAGTATATTAAGTAGTATTGGTCTCCTGGTTTTGAAACCTGTCTGTATTGTTTAATAAAGATATTAAATTCAGAAAAATATCTCAACTTTCTTAAACTGTAACCTGGGGATAGCAATCCACTTTACAATCCCTGGGGAGATGGCTCAGTGAGTAAGGTGCACACACAAGTATGAAGACCTAAGTTTGGATGCCCAGCACCCAGGGAAAATCCAGATATGTTGGCTTGTATTTATAACTCTGGCATTGAAAGTGGTGGAGACATTAATTCTAGGGGTTTGCTGGCTAGCATAAACAGCATCTGGGGTCGATGTGCACTCCCTTGTTCAGGCCAACTGTTCCTGTGGGTTTCTCCAACCTGGTACAGACCCCTTCGCTCTTCATTCCTCTCTCTCTTCAACTAAATTCCCGATTTCAGCTCAGTATATATCTGTGGATGTCTGTCTCTGCTTCCATCAGCCACTGGATGAGGACTCTAGGATGGCATAAAGAGAAGTCATCAATCTCATTTTAGGGGAAGGGCTTTTAGGTTATCCTCTCCACCATTGCCTGGATTGTCAGATCGTGTCATCCTGTCTCTGGAGATCTCCCTAGTTCCAGATCTCTTCTGGAACCTATAGTGGCTCCCGCTGATATGGTATCTCTCATCCTGCTCTCTCTCCTCTATTCTTCCCCCAACTCAATAATTCTGCTCCTCCATTTCCTCTCCTCTACTCCTCTTATCTTGCTCTTATTGTGGAAGCTCCCTCTCCCCTACCCTCATGCTCCCAATTAGCTCAGGAGTTCATGCCACTTCCCATTCCTGGGGACCATTTATCCCTTAGAGTCCTTCATGTTTCCTAGTTTCTTTGGTGAAGAGGATTATAGGCTGGTAATCCTTTGCTCTATGTCTAAAATTCATATATGAGTGAGTACATACCATGTTTGTCTTTTTGTGACTGGGTTACCTCACTCAGGATGGTTTCTTCTAGTTCCATCCATTTGCCTGCGAATTTCAAGATTCCATTGCTTTTTTTCTGCTGTGTAGTACTCCATTGTATAAATATACCACATTTTCTCAATCCATTCTTCAGTTGAGGGGCATCTAGGTTGCTTCCAGGTTCTAGCTATTGCAAACAATGCTGCTATGAACATGGTTGAACATATATCCTTGTTGTATGAACATGCACTATTTGGGTATATACCCAAGAGAGGAATGGCTGGATCTTGAGGTAGACTGATTCCCATTTTTCTAAGAAACTGCCATACTGATATCCAGAGTGGTCTTACAAGTTCGCACTCCCACCAGCAATGGAGGAGTGTTCTTTTTCTCCACATCCTCTCCAGCATAGATGGTAACATTCTTGAGTTGTTGAAATGAAGGCACACAGAGTAAGGCAGGAGCATTGAAATTTTGAGACTAGCCTGGACTGTTAGATTTTTGTTTAAATTAAATATAAAGAAAAGGGGGCACAAGATGAGACATAAGACTATGAGACACATTAGACATATTAACCAGTTTATTATAGGCCCGTCAGATTAGGGAGACTAGAGAGAAGAGGGACAGGGTTAATGGCTGACCGCATGGCCAGTCACCATAGAGAGGCAGAGAGCACGTAGGTGGGAGAAAAGAAGAGCAGAGCAGAGAGGAGAGAGAGAAAGAGAGAAAGAGATAGAGATAGAGATATATGGAGAGAGAACATAAATGGGTAGGGGTCTGTCTTTTAAAGGGGTCCTTTACTCCTGCATGCAGACTTAGTTCCCATGGAACCCTGGGCTGACCAGGGTACTGCCTATTCTGCCAGGTAACGGGCGGGCCAGCATAATGCCTGAACCTTTCATGGACTTCATAGTACTGTCTTAAAAACAAACACAAATAAACCAAAGCCAGCCAGGCATAGTGACTCAAATTAATTCCACGACTTAGGAAATATAGACAAGTGGATTTGGGAAAATTAGAGGCCACCTTCATCTACATGGTAAGTTCCAGGACAGCCAAAGTGACGTAGTGAAATACTGCCACTTTTTTTAAAGAATAAGCAAAGCATTCTTTTTTTTAAAGAATAAGCAAAACCAAATATTAGCATGCAGGCAAAATCTCGGACTCCTTCTCCTTCCCCATATGTGTACATGAGTGTGTGTGTTCTATGTGTATACATGTGTGGATATGTTGTGCACTACACGCACACAGGCCTGAAGAGGAGGCTAGGTACCTTGCTCTATCACTCTCATCTGCCCTCTTTGAGACAGGAGCTCTCACTGAACCTGGAGCTAGGCTGCCTATCTGAAGCTGCAATGATGTTTGAGTGTCCACTAACTTCAAATTGCACAGCACAGGGGTTACAGGAACCCTCATGGCCACACTCAACTGTTTACATAGACACCAGGATCTAAACTCAAACTTTTGTGGATGAACAGCAAGGACACTTCAACAACGAGTAATCTCTACAGCTCTCAGTTACAAATTTGTTATGATAAATTCCCAGAAGTGTTTCTGCAAGTTCAGAGGCCTCAAATCATGTAAAATTGCAATAATGGACTATGTCTCAAATATAATTTATCCTGTAAAATTAATACAAGGTAAACTTTTTATTTTTTATGAAGCGAATAAAAATATGAAGGAAAAACTGTTAATGGTTATTACGTTAACATCTACAATTTTGTTCTGCTTCTCTCCTCCCATCTTTATTATTGTGCAAGTGTGCATGTGGGCGTGTTGCAAAACACACAGGGAAAGAAAGGTTAGAAGTGGGTATTGCTCTACAAATTCCAGGTTGTGAGAAACTGTCTCAAAAAACAACTTAGAGAGGGATAGTTAAAGACAACAGGAGAAAGCCTGGTGGCAGTTATGGCGCACGCCTTTAATCCCAGCGCTCCAGAAGCAGGGGCAGGAAGATCTCTGGGAGGTCAATGCCAGCCTACTCTACAGAGCACGTTCTAGGATAGCCAGGGATACACAGAGAAACCCTATGCCAAACAACCAAAATCAAAAAAACAAGCTGAGGCTGGAGAGATGTCTCCTCAGTTAAGAGCACTTATCGCTCTTGTAAGAGAATCTGGGGTCCGTCCTCTGTACTTACGTGGTGGTTCATAACAATCTGTAATTCTAGTTCCATGGGGCCCTTCAACCCTCTTCTGACTTCTGACGGCGCCAGGTACTTCTGAATCACCCGGGTTAAACTCCTGCACCTCATTAAACCATCACAATTTGGGGGAGCAAAAGCAGCAGGTAATGCTGTAGTTAGGCTTCAGTTCCACGAAAGTGTGTAGTCATCTGACACAGCCAGGCAGAAATTCCAGACCTCCGGACTGTATGGAATCACCTTTGCAGGCCTCCTGAATATAAAGAAAAGCCTTTGCATACTATAAGAACGACCTTTGTGGACCTTCATGCTGTAAAAAAAAAAAAAATACTACCTTTGTTGAGCCGCTGAAACTAAAGATCTACCCATGCAGCACCCCTGAATGTAACGAACTACGTCTGCAAGAGTTGTAGAAGTCTCGCAGGATGTTCCATTGCCAGCAAACATAGGGGGTTTAAGAACAGAAAGTTACATTTTTCTACTCCCCCCACCTCGTGCATCGATCTTGGAGACGGCATTTCCTGTAAGGGTTCTATTTTCTTTGTGCGTCTCCTAGGAAGTGGTTGGAGCCAACCGTTGTTCCTTGTCAACTTCATGGGTCTCTAAGGCGCCAGATCCTGATTACAGTTTCTCCTATGGAAACTCCGTGAGGACGTTCTGTCGTGTAGAGTCCCCGCCCTCAGAAACCACCCATGGGTGAGTTACTCAAGCTTGAGGCAGAGACAATTCTGCTTCCCCTTTCCCACTATCAAGATACCTTAGAAAATGGGAACGCATGTGGTGAGGGTGCAGGCTTGTTGTTTATGACTCATAGAGACCTAGTGAAGCTGGGTAGATTATCGTGGGAAAACTTTCCTCCTGTATCTAGGGTCACGGTCACGGTCACGGCCAGAGTCATGGCTGAGCTGAGCTATTTTCTTCGGGCTTAAAGGAAAGGTTTGAGACATTTTCTTTTCTCAAGCCTGCTTTTGAAGCTGAAAATTGTTTGCCAGCTGCGGCGTGGGGGGTTGGGGGACCTGCGGTGAGGTGTGGGGACGTGGCTGGTAGTAAACTAAAATTAATGTTCATAGTGCGGGTAATAGAGGGACGTGGAACACACAGTCACCTTTGAATCTTCGCTGCCACAATTACAAATTTACCAGTTACAAAAGGTAAACTTTTGGCCCAGCTGACCATCTATTCTAAAACGTCGCCTTGTTCACTTGAGGATATCTGTTTCGAATATTATTCCTGTTTGAATTTCAAAGCTTAACTGCAGCAGGCTTGGGTTTCATTTTGCTCCTGCCCCACTGTGTCTTTTTTTTTAATTTCTCAAATATTTGATCTTGAAATACTGTTTTGACACCGTTCTCCTACCTATTTTAAGGACTTTAACATGTTTTATTTGCTTACCCTTTTAATTTTACCTCATCTTATTGTGAATCATTTATTTAATTTATCTATTCATGTACCTTATTCTGAACTTTTTCTTGAACTTCTTTCCAAATCCCCCTTCATTTTCTCTTTTACTGTGTCTGTTCTTAATTTCTGATATCACATTTTTGAGTTCTCAGAATTCTGCCCTTTTTATGTATTTTTCAGTTGTTGGCTAAAGATTTCGACCATTATTGTCAATTTTAATGTCATTAGCTGGTTTTCCTGCTTAGCTTTTAATTGTTCATTTATTTGGGGGGGAGGTTGTTGTCGTTTTTAATATTTATTTATTTACTGTACATACAGTGTTCTGTCTGCCTGTTTGCCTGCATGACAGAAGAGGGCACCACATCTCATTACAGATGATTGTGGGCCACCATGTGGTGCTGGGAATTGAACTCAGGACCTCTGGAACAGCAACCAGTGCCCTTTAACCTCTGAACCATGTCTCCAGACCTCTGTGTGTGTGTGTGTGTGTGTGTGTGTGTGTGTGTGTGTGTGTGTGTGTGTGTGTGTTCTTTTTTGGTTTTTGTTTTTTTGACACAGGGGTTCTCTGTGCAGCTTTGGAGCCTGTCCTGGAACTGGTTCTGTAGACCAGTCTGGCCTTGAACTCAGAGATCTGCCTTCCTCTGTCTCCTGAGTGCTGAGATTAAAGGCATGTGCCACCACCTCATGGCATTAATTGTAAGCATTTCAAAGGCTCAGATGGGATTGGACGAGGAGGGATTCTGGCACTCGGGAGCCACAGAATACTGAGTGTTACAGCTCAGATGGAAAGGTGTTCTGGCAATCAGCAACCAAGGAATACCACAGTCGCAGTAAGCATAGCAGCTTGGTAGTCCTGCTTAAGGAACAGGCTTCCCTGGTGTATCAGCTCAGCTCAGACAGGAGAAGGAGAAGACAGGAGAAGGTTTCCCCCAGAGAGTGGAGTGTAGCAACTTTGCTTTGCCAGAGCAAGGTTTAACCAGTGGGTTGTCTCTGTTCTGGTGAAGGATGAAGTCATCTCCTTACAGGGGAGAATTTTGTCATTTGCTAACAAGCAAGCAAGCAAAAACTGTCTGCTGCTGCCACTCACTGTTGCTGTCATGGGGAGCAGAACTAGGCCTAACTGCTGGCGTGAGGACTATACGAACCCTGAGTTGCAAGGTTTCTAAAAGGCCAGACCTTAAAACCATATGCACACAGCTCCATTACCACCAGTATAGCCAGTAGGCACTCAAATGTCACAGATAGAATCAGGACTAAAAATTCAGCTATGACCCATCAGATTCAGAACATTTTTACATAAATGTTTTTGATTACACTAATTATACTTCCTATTTCTTCTTGATTTGAAAATTTTGTAGTTTGTATGTGTTCAGAAATTTACCCTTTTCTTCTAGGTTTTCCAGTTTGGGGTATATAATTATAGTATTTTCTTAAGCTCATTTGAATTTCAGTTCTAATGTCTTATTTTTCATTTCTCTTTTTATTTAGTTAGTTATTTGTCAGTTCTTAGGTCTTTTTTCTTTGTTAGTCTAGCTAAATATTTATCAGCTATATACTTTCAAAAACCCAACTGGGGGGCGGATGGAGAGATGGATTGGGAGATTAAGAGCATTGGCTGCTCTTCCAGAGGTTCTGAGTTTGATGCCCAGAAACCACCTGGTGACTTACAACTATCTATAATGATATCTGGTGCTCTCTTCTGGTATGCAGCCAGAACACTGAATACATAATAAATAAATAAATCTTTTTTTTTAAAAAAGCTCAGCTCTTTTTAAACTGATTTCTTGTTTTTATCACATGTCAAATCTTTTTATTTTATTATTAACTATAATTTTTCATTTATTTTACATGCCAGTGGCAGTTTCCCCTCCCTCATTTCCTTCTAGTCCCTCACCCCGACTCCCTTGTGCCCCCCAATCCATTCCTCCTCTGTTTCTATTCAGAAAGGGCAGGCCTTCCATGGGTATCAACAAAGCTTGGCATATCAAGTTGAGGTACAGCTAAGCTCCTCCCATTGTATTAAAACGGGGCAAGGCAACACAGTATAGGGAATAGGTTCCCAAAAGCCAGCCCAAGTGTTAGGTTCAGGCCCTTCTTCCACAGCTACAAGTCCCAAAGGTAGATTTAAATTGATTTTCTACATTACTTTCTAAATTTTTATTTTTATTTGTGTTCTAATCTTTAAAGTTTCCTTTCACTGACTTTGATTTTGGTTTATAGTTGCTTTGTTTTTACTTATTGCTTTTTGAAACTGTTGAGTGTAACTAATCAATGTGTGCTTAAATTTGCATCTTTCTTCTCAATTCCAGAACAAAATTATGAGAAAATCCCTTTCCAAGAACACGAGAAAGATATGGGTACTTCCCAGGAAAGTTCTAGTAAAGAGAGCCTTTATGATGGATATTATGGGGACAATCTTCTACTTTCACAACTCCAGGACAATGATGGAAACATTCAGATAAAGTATGGTTATGATTATCCTCAAGTACTAGAGTAAGTAATATAGACAACCTGTCTTGCATATATTATCCCTTGGATTGTACAACTTTCCCAGTCTGTAATTTTTCTCTGATTTCAAAAAAAATGACTAGTGATGGAAGTCCTACTTAGAGAGCTTAGAGAGTGGTTTATCAGTGAATTAAGATTGGTCTTTTTGAATAGAATTGTGACAATTCTAAGTACTTATAGATAGTTCTTTCTATCCATTTCTACAAAACAGCTCATCTACCTTCCCAGTCCAAGAAGATGATGGTACATGTTATGCTGCATGCCAATATATAAATTTTTCAGAGGACGAATGGAATGATAGCATAGAGGACGAAGCCTTTGAGGGCTGGTTCAAGATCACAGTGAGTGTACTCATAGGTGACTAGTGTGCCAGGGAGGCAGGTCAGGTTGTGTTACTTTGATCACATTTATGAGTAGATTTAGAAAAAGGAATAAAAAGACAACAGACTGTGAACAAGAAAGTAAGATCATAGGAGGAAGGCAAAAGTGGAGATGACTTCAAAGAGCATGGAGAAGCTCCCCACCAGTTATCTCAACATGATTCAAACTGAGATTTTTGAGAGCTCTGAAATCTCTGGCAACCAGCTAAGTCTTACATAGTTGGGAATCACCTACAAGCTTATAAAAGCTTATAAAGGTGAGGTAGGTTTTGAATAACTGGATTTTATTGTTTAGAATATAAACATTGAAATATAGAGAAAGGGCAATTTAGGATAGCCACACAGAGAAAGAAAGAAACTTGGGAAGGAGGGAGAGAAAGGGAAGGAAGGAAGAAAGGAAGGAAGGAAGGAAGGACAACTTGTACAAATTGTCTACACATTACAAGTCTTTTCAAAGAAGTAGATCAGGATAAAACATTGCATTTGATCTGTGTTCTTAGAACCACATTTCTTTTCTCTAGTATTCCTTGTTTTTGCCTACAGATTCCAAATGGGAGAAAGTACAACAAGATGTGGATAATAAATTTACTCCAGAGCCATTGCAGTGTGGCCTTCACACCAGTTGATGTAAGAGACAACTTTGGATCCCAGTGTGTGCACATAGGAGATAAAGAGAGGTCAGGGTCACTACAGGATGCTTGCCTCCAGAATCATTGATGCTGTCTTCATTCCTTATAGTTCCAGTACATCAGAAACCGGATACAGTTCTTTGTTCAAAATGCTCAAAGTGCCTTTGAATTGATGAATATAAACTTCCAGATACGTGATGAGGAAAACAGAAAGGTTGGTGTTGATGGAGTTCCTTTTAACTACTTGTTGCATAGATGAAGCCAGGCCAGGGATGAATAAGTCTGTCTCTAGGACTGGAAGTCCTGATGCTTATCCTACGCTCCCTTCACACAGATCTCTATCTGTGTTTGTTCATCTACCGGGCCTGCATCTGTGCAGTATAAGTTAACACCAGGACAGATGGAGATCCTAAAAGTAAGTCAGACTCGACACACATTGCTTTCACTTCCTAGTTCCCCTCCCTTTCCCCCACTCAATGAAGTACTTGTCACCAAGACCCCAGAGCCTCAGAGCCACTCTCTTCATATCTGTCTCGGCAGCGGAGCATGATGAAACGATATGATGTGTCCCGTAAATCTCTGTCTCTCAAGAAGCTTCGCTTTGACCCAGGTAAGACTGGCAGCAGTAATTGTAGGTCAAGGGTCTTCTAAAAGGAAGACCATGGTAACGAGAGAAGGGGTCTGCACTGGTGCTGGTCCAGAAAGACCTCTCTTTACCTACTAATTACTTCTGCTCCACTTCCTGAAGACTTAATGGATCATGGGCTTGACATATTTCTGAACAGAAGAAGCTGCATGGCAGCCATGCTTCAGATCATCCAAGTGGATTTCCCTGAGGTGAGGCCATAGAGCCATGTGTGATATTTGGTGTAGGGCTGGATGGGTCAGGGTGTAGGGAGCTTTGTCTTTGAGGAACTGTATAGTAATGATTATCCTAAATATTGCTCCCCAAAGCTATTGTCCTTGAACTTGAGCAACAACAAAATATGCTGGCTGGATGGCCTGTCTGAATTAATAGAGAAGGCCCCCCAAGTCAAGATTCTGAACCTTTCAAAAAATGTGGTAAGAGAATGAGATTTGGGCTGTGGGTGGAAGGTAGTGTGCACTGTGATGTGTGACTACAAGAGACAGGAAAGGTTCCTCTGTGTGAAGGTGCTGCGTCCTAGATATATGTCTTTTCATGGAACATCTTTACCAGTTCTCCACATTATTTCTCAGCTAAGAACAGCATGGGAGTTGGAGAAGATGAAGGGGCTGAAGCTAAAAGAGCTGTGGCTAGAAGGGAACCCCATGTGCAGCACCTTCGCAGACAATTCGGCCTATGTAAGGTACATCATGGCAGCTGGCACCTTCCCCTTCGCAGACTCCTTGTCTCCTGGTGGCCCGAGACACACTCTGTGGGGAGAGAGGAATCAAATCTCCAAGCAATTTGATTCCTCTCTCCCCTGTCTCTGTACCCAGCGGTGCTCACAGGCCTCCTTTGATTCTGTTCTTCATGCCCCGTCTCACCTGGTGTGGGCGGCATTTCCCTTATGTGGGTCTTTGGCCTCCTCCAGAAGGCCCTGCCTTGCCTCATCTCAGTAGCACCAGGTCTCCTCTCCGGTCCTGAGAGGAGCCTCCAGATCTTGTTCCTGAATGGTTCCCTCTTCTGTCCCAGGCTGCCCTAGAGGTTGTCCTGCCCCAGGCTGAGGTGCTGGGTGATGCTGATGTGGACATCACTTCCTCTGGACTACTGCTGGGATCTCTGTCTTCCTTGGGGGGAAACCTTGGCTCTCTTAATCAGGGATCCAGGAGTGGGCCGTGACTGAAGGCTTCCTGGAGCAGGGATGGGAGGCAGAATGCAGAAGAGGTTGAGGAGACAGAAGGACTGGCCTCCCTGATGCCTCCACCCCTCCTTTCTTCCCTGCCTATACCCATGCACCAACCTACCCATCATTCCTAGCATATAAGAGGAGCCTTGGGTAGCCTAAGGCAAGTACCTTGATTCCTTGGATAGGACCCACATTTAGGCAGGCACAGGTGCACAGGAGTCTTCAGGAGAGAACCAAGTAATTATAATTGGAGGCCTTAGGGCTTCCATCCCTTGCTGAGCTGGGGACTCACTAATATTTCTTCTGCTTCTGGGGAATGACTCTTGCCTCCAGGGATGCTCTTTGTCCTCAGCTCACTCAGGAAAATTATAGGCTTGTGTGTCCCTCCAGGCTCAGTAGGGTGCCTGTTTTCATTCCTGCTTTGGGTTTGTGGACCAGTCAAGCAGTTTTGAAGGAAAGTAGCCTTTTGTCCTATATTACTCCAAATCTGCTGCCCCAGGCTAGACAGAACATCTGCCATTCCCTTTGTATTGTTTCTTCTGTCTCCTTTGACTTTATTCTCCTATGTTTCCCTCATGTCTCCTTCACCGTTCCTCCCTTACCATCCATTTCTGTTACCATCTACCATCCCCTGCCATCTCCTTGCCTCTTGAGCCATGCCTCCCTGAACTCCATTTCCCAACATTTCAAAGAATCCTGGCCACCTGGCAAGGTGACAGGGCCCTAAGCTCCAGTCTTATGCCCTGCTCCCTTAAAGGTCATCTCTGAAGATTCTGAGGAAAAGGAGGGAGGCAGGGAGAGGAGGAAGCCCTGGACCCTGGGTTCCCAATGTGGCTCCTTGTGACCAGTGCAGTGTGGGTGGGAGTTACCCAGGCATGGGAGGCAGGAAAGGTGAGGAGAACAAGAGGGAGAGCCAGGGACAGATGGAAGAAATGTTACTAAGACTTGAACTCTCAGTCACTTCTTGTGGCTTTTGGTTTTCCAACAGTGCTGTTCTGAACTGTTTCCCGGAGTTGTTATGCCTGGTAAGGTCCTAGCTTCATCATTTGTCTTCCTCTTCTTTAAATACAAGACCTCAATTCTTGTTCCCAAGCCCTTCGTGTCTTTCTGGGTAACATGTGTGTTTCAGACTAATATTTAAGTGCTATGGATTATTGAAAGAAAAGAAAACATAGATCTTTTCCTTAAGGGATGGGAAAATTCTATAAGCGGAGAATGATGGAAGCAGGAGAAAGGGGAAGATATCTTTCAGACATCCACTGTAATCTCACAGCCTATGCTATTTCTTGGGCCATTTCACACCTGGCTCTTATCCTGTCTTTGGTCTGTTTAGCTCCTTGGGAAGCATCATATGCCAAGTCCCCCATCTCTTCTCCTAACTTCTTCTTTCCTGCAGGATGGCTTCAAATTATTCCCAACAGTTGACACCTACACTTTGGCAATAATAAAACCACGACAGGTGAGGAGGGACCATCAAGAAACAAAGAGTTGCAAGGGAGGATTTTGTCAGCCACATAGTTTAAAAGTACCTTTCATTTCAGGAAACCTACAGAGGATCTGAAAGTCTGAAGGATCTGATCGTGCAATTTATGCTTCAGTGAGTTACCCCAGCAGTCTGAGAAAGTAGGAGGCCAGGCTGGGCTGGGCTGTCTTAGCACAAGCTTGTGTATAAGAGTTTTCAGGTATCATTTGGGACTTGTACTAGAGGTAGCCTGTCCCCTTTGCTGTACTTCCCACAGGTATTACTTGATCTATGACTATGGTGACCGACGCAATCTCCTCACTGCTTACCATGCAGAAGCCTGCTTCTCCCTGACCATTACTTCCAACTCTGACAAGCCAAACATGTGAGTATCACAGACAAAGCTTTATCCTGCAACAGGATTTAAAAAAAAACACTTTTAGTATGGGGAGGGATGAAAACACCAATAATGACTGTAATACGCTCTTGTTCTTTTTTCTGCTAGGAGAACTTTAGAAGAATACTTCAAGGATAGTAGGAATATGAAGAAGATCAAGGACTCCTGTAAGGATGTAATGAAGTGGTAAAGAAGGCAATGAAATGGTCCAAGACCCAGTGAGGTATAATGACTACCATCTTTGCCTCTCTACTTTATACAGTTTTGCGGATGCAGCTGCTGAAGCACAAAAAATGTAACATTGTGACCTGCCTTCATGAACTGCCAAAGACTCAGCACGATTTAACTTCCTGTGTAGTAGACATTTGTGCCCAGACAGTAAGTACCTGTTTCTTCTCTTAGGCAGGACCAGAAAGGTACAAGTAAGTAAGTTTTGGAAGAATGGTCAAAGCCGTAGTTTACCATTTTCTTTCTTTTTTTTTTTTTTTCAGGAAAAAATGATCTGCTTTTCCGTCAACGGGGTGTTCAAAGAAAGTAAGTGTAGAATCTTCTTATTAGAGAGTTTTGGGGGCTCCTTTTTCTTGGTAGAGGTTTCTACCAGAACCTTCCCAGCTGCCCCCCATTCCCTTTTCATTCTCTTCTTTTCCTTACTGATTCATTGTTTCCAACATGTTTTCCACCATATCTGTCTGCCCTGCACACTCCAGGCATTAGGGCTATAGAGTTAGATTGCTTTCATTTCAAGTCTTTCCTTGCTGAACTATGACCTGTTAACCCATTATTTTCCCCATTTCCCCAAAGTGGTTAATAATAGCCACTCCTTAACTAGGAATAAACTGGATTGATTTGTCACGGAAACTAGTCTACATTAAGAGGGACCTTGCATGGAAAACTGAGTATTCCTATTATTTCTCTTTGTGCCTGAAAATTCCTCCTGACTGTTCGTGAAAAGTGTCCCAGTCAAGCTTCCTTCTGGGTGCCCCAGATTATCTGATCAGGCCCTCATTGGGGAGTAGTGTGTGAGTTTTTAAATCATGTACACCCACAATGGGTTTGTTTCTTTGTTGCCATTGAAGTGGAAGGAACGTCTAAGGGATGCATTCGTGCCTTTACCCGGACATTCATCTTAACTGCTGGCAGACATTTCAGGTGAGTTATGTTGTGGATGGCTCTAGAAATACCCATTCAACCTTAAGCCAGTGGGGCATTAGCATACTCTTGGGAAATTCTCAATAGCATAGAGTACAAACAGCTAGATCTAAGAAGTTGTCTCAGTAAGTGATTGTGAGCATGGATTGATTTTTTTTTCTTCACACTCACTAATTAGCTGTGTGACCTTGGGCAAGTTATAAGTCTTCTCTGTGAGTTCAGTGTTCTCTGAAAATGTGCCAGTGGACACTTCTTTTGAAAAGTGTAAACAATCGAGAGTTAGGTCTACGGTTTAATGAAGCTGGCAGGCAATCTTTCAAAGGGTATTCCTATGACAGAGGAAATGGATATCAGCTAATGAAGTATGGAAACAGAGGAGGGGTTTGCTCTTCCAGGCTTTGCATTGTGAATGATGAGATGATTCTCAGGAATGCCACTGCTCAAGAGACCAAGAAGGCCTTCTCTACCACCATGCCCACAATCGTCTATGCCAAGGGTCATCAGCAGATGAAGGATTTCCCCACCTGGACTGATTTGACGTGAGTTCTGGGAATTGCTGGCGATATCCTGAGTTAAAAGAAGTAGAGATTTAATAGACATTTACAGCTCTTCAGATGTTGTGAAGCCAAGTAATGAACCAAAATGTTAAAAATATGCATTAATTTTATAGTGATGTTATAAGCAATTTAAAACAATGTAATGTTCATATCAGACAGTGTGATATTCTGTGTCAAATTATAGGAAAAACATTAGGAGGGATTATAAATAGATGCATCAGCCTTATTTCAGGGTTCAAAAATCTATATACAAAATTCAGTTGTATTACTTTATTCCAGCTATGAACAATTAAAAGTAAGTTTAGAAACCAATTCCATTTGCAATATCATGAAAAAGAAACATACCCAGGGACACGCTTATTAGCAAAGATGTTAAAAATACTACAAAAATAAATAAGACTTAAACAAACAGACTTAAACATATTTTGTCTTCCTGAGCTAGAACACTTAATAATATTGTGAGAAGAAACTCCTTAAATTTTTGTTCATATTATATACCAATGCAATCCATATCAAAATTTCAGCCACTGTCTTTGTAGAGACATGCAGGTCAACCTTAAAATTCAAATGAAAGTGAAGTGAACACATAATAAAAAATAATCTTGAAAATGAAGAAGTTAGTTAGAAAACTCACTGCAAAGTTACTATAAACTTACACTAAAGTATAAGAAAAAATAATGCTAGGTGCCATAGGTCCAGGAATAGATACATAGAATAATTGATAAAGTACAAGCCCGAAAGCATAAAATCATAAATTTTCACATTGGTAGATAATTGATTTTCAAACAGAGTGCCAAAGACACCAAAATCGAAAAATATCTTTTTGAGCAACTGGTACAGGGACAACTGGTTATCCCACTCACAAAATAATCAAATTTTACTCTATCACATATAAAAATAGGTCTGGTGCTAAGTGTGATGGTGCATATCTTTAATTCCAGCATGAGGAGGTAGAGGCCGGAAGATTCCTGAGTTAAAGACCAACTTGGTCTCAAAATGAGTTCTAGGCCAGCTAAGGAGACCTTGTTCACAATGAGACCTTGTTTCAAAAAGCGCACACACACACACACACACACACACACACACACACACACACACACACACACACACACGGAAAAACAGCTCAGGATTTTTCAGTGAAGGGGAAAATGAGCTGGTTATATAGCTCAATTGGTAGAGAGCTTACCCAAGAAGCACAAAGCCCTGGTATCAATTCCCAGCACCAAATAAACTGGACATAGTTATGCACACCTGAACTGCTAGTTCACAGAAGTTCAATCTCAACTTCATAACAAGTTGACCCTGTTTGAGAAATACATACAACATGCATAAATCTTAAAATATGGGGCAGGGGTCAAATTATGAAAAATCTTATAAGAAAACAGAGGATCTATGTTGTTGAATTAGACAGTGGTTTCTGATAGATAGCAGCAAAAATACAAAAAAATGTAAAATCAGATGAAGTAGATTTTATCAAATTTCAAATCATTTTGCTTCAAAAATATTACCAGTGAAATGAAAAAATGACCAAGAAGCTATTTCCAAATGATAACATCTTGCAAAGGAAAAAATGGGTTTTCTCCAGTGGAGTCTTTTTGGCTATATAAACCACACTTAAGGGCAGGTCCCATGCTCAGCAGTAAATGGCCAACACGAAATGAACTCAATGGTGATTTTGAAGATTTTTTTGTCTCATATTGCTTCTTTTGGGCATTATTTTTATCTCATTGGTCTGTTGCTAGTATATTATGGTTTTTTTATGATATGTGTATGTGTGTTTCTTGTGCTATTTCACTATTTTTTAACTCTGGTTTGTGAGGTCTTTTTTATTTATCTGTTTGCTTTCTAAGTAGAGAAAGAAAGAAGGCATGTAGTCAGATAGGTAGGGAGGTAGAGAAGATACGGGGAGATATGGAAACAGGAAGCCATATCATACTACATTGTATAAATTTTTAATAAAAATTAAGAAATTCTTAAAATTGAAAAGTTAATTCAATAAATCAGAAATATTTGTGTATCTTCAATAAAGTACTTGTATCCAAAATACATAACAAATTCTTAGAATTTGATAATGGCAAGGCCTGTATCATTTAAAAATAATTAACTACATTCATTTATATATGTTATAAGGAGTGTGTGGAGGTTGGAGGACACCTTTCAGAAGTCAGTTCCCAGGGTCCAGGGAATCAAATTCAGGTTGTCAGACTTGGTGGCATTGCCTTTTACCTGCTATCTTTGTTAAAATTTCCATTGATGTGATAAAACACCATGATCAAAAGCAGCTTGGAGGGGAAAGAGTTTACTTCCATTAGCAGTCTAAGGTCACACTCTCATCTGTGAGGGATGTCATGACAGGAACACAAGGCAGGAACCTGGAGGCAGGCTCTACAGCAAAGGCCATGGAGGGGGTGCTGCCAACTGGGTTACACCTCATGGCTTGCTCAACTTGCTTTCTTATAGCACCTAGGATCACCACCTCAGAGAGGCCCCATCCACAGTGAGCATGGACATCAGTCATTAGTCAAGAAAATGCAGGCCAAGTGTAGTGGTACTTGCTTTTAATCCTAGCACTTGGGAGGCATAGACCTGTGGATCTGAGTTTGAAGTGAGCCTCATCTACATATGGAGTTCCAGGCCAGACAAGACTAACAAAGTGAGACCATGTCTCAAAACACGTAACAAAATAAATGAATAAATATGTCAGATAAAGCTGAGCTTTGTAAAGTATGTAAATAATTGCAGCACTTGATAGGTAGAGATAGGAGGAACGGGAACTGAATACAATTGCTGTAGGCTACATAGTGAGTTCTAGGACAGCCTGGGTTACATGAGACTGTCTCAAACAAAAAGACAGACCCATCAAAGCACATTAGTGGTTACTATAGTATCTAGAAATAGAAATATAGGAACGACTGTTAAAAGATAAGGAGTTATGTTTGTTCTTCATTTTCTACTTAAGGTCCACTATTAGGAATGTCCCTGAGTTTCTGCTTTTAGTCCTTCTGGGCACAAGTATTGACAAGCATCATGGGTTCTACCAAGTGTTTCTTCACCACTACAATAGTCCTAAGTCTGGCACATATGTCCCAGTAAATGAGTAGCATAAGTTAAGTGGTGGTATTTTGTGGTAACTGCATCTTTCTTGTGGTAGTAACGGAAGTTACCTGTCCTTCTTCCCCCCTCCTAGGTATGTTGAGGATGAGTGAGACTGCTTTGGAGATGACAAAGTCCTTTATACAGTACAGGTGGGGCCTGGGAATCAAGGGGGTGAAAGATAAATGTCCCTGGGCCTTCAACAAGATGGAATCCCAGTGCCTGGGGATAGAATTCAGGGTACCAGGCTCTTCTAATATCCCAACTTTTCCCCTCCAGACCGAGGACACAGTCTCAACGGAATTCTTCCTAACAAAGTCCTAAAAGGAGCCCTTGGAGGTCATCTTCCTCTTCATCCACATTATTGTTTCTGTTTCTTTCTAATCCTTTGCCCATGGTCTGAATTAGAGGCTTGATGATCAAGAAGCCAAATTAACAGATAGGCCAAGTAATAGCCTCCCCCAGGGTCAGTTTTTTATATCTCACCCTCCTGAAATGTCCATTTAGTTTGCCATAATAAAAAGCATTGTTGCATGTTGTTTCCTGTATTTCACTTTTCCTGTTACAGGGGAGGCAAGACTTAATGACCCTGTGTACCTCCACTTTAACCACATTTATCTAGCACTATTGTTTCCATGGGATCTTGTGAATAAATCCTCATGATGCTTGCAGTAATGCCTTTGGAGACCGGGAAATCTGTCAAGATGCTCTATCTGGAGCCTTGCAAGAAGCATGCATGTGACAACCAGGGCTCAAAAGGGCTACCACCAGGCTAGTGAGTATGGAAAGGGGAAAAGTGGTGAGAGCACACAGTTTACTTCTTTCTGATCATTTGAATTCATGCCTTGACATGCTTTATGACTTGCACATGGGTGTGTGGGGAGGTAGCCTTTTCATAGCTCCCCATGCTCCTGTCCTTTCCTCTTCTGGAAGTTGCTATGCAAGGAGTGTCACACCAATCAGCCTCTCCTGAGGATCAGGAGAGTCAGGCTGTCTGGGAAGCTTTTCTCACAGGGAAGATGTAGGGTGCTCCATGCCCAAATTCTTGATGGAGGGCCTTCAGACACTTATTTTCCCAGCAGAGGCACACACACTCACTCTGTGAGCCTTTCACAGTGTGTTAATTAGTAGTTCTGAATTCCAAGCAGGTATTAAATGGGAAATCTGTAAAATTTGTTTTCCCAAGATATGGATTGGCATATCTGTAATTCAAGTATTCAAGTACTTTAGATAACAAGCTGGCATACTTTCAGAAATTCAAATAATAATGGCACAATATTTTTTTAATTATAGATGTGTGAATGAAGACACAGGTGGTGTACCACCAGTTGACAAGTTATGCCTGCAATTTGTTGTGCTTGACACGATTTCCTACCATTGCCATTTGTAGTTCTTTCTTTCTTCACTTCTAGGAGTTTAAAGATATGTGGTTACTTTAAAATGAAGAAATAAGCTTCAGAATGAAATTCTCATACACACTTTGTTGACCCTTTTCCCTCTCCATCCCCTGAACCCCTTGTACTGATACCCGTTTTCTCCAAAGTACCCCCTTCTGTTTTCATGTCATGTGTATTCTATTACCTTATCTGCCCCTCTTCTTTCCCCTGTCTCCTAAGACCCATTTTTATTCTCAGTTGGTCTCCTTTCTCATTTACATACATATGCTTGCGCACGTGCGCTTGTTTGTGTGTGTGTGTGTGTATAAATTAAGAGGTAGAATCCACCTATAAGAGAAAATGCTGTGTTTGACTCTCTGAATCTAAGTTGCTTTGCTTAATATAATAAATTTAAGTTCCCCACTACTATGGTTTTTTGCTAAATGGCCTTATTGTCAAACTGCCTTCTAAATACTCATATTTAGTTCTGTGCCCAACCTTCATCAAAGAAACTTTTTATGATCATGGCAGAAGTTAATGCAGAAATCCATAACCGACCAAAGTGCTAAAAATGAGTAAGGTGAGGAGAGTCAGATGATGAGGAGATGTACAGCAGAAAAATGTCTTCTTGACATGGCATAGCCATTACATTACTGGATTTACTGCAGCTATGTTTATACGCACAAGACTCCTTCAAGGGTAGCCCCCATCAACAGATAAGGGGATGGAGAGGAGACCATGAGGTTCCACTACTACCTGAGAGACTGTTGCAGTTAAAGGTTGTTGAAAGAGAGGTTAACATTTCATTCAGTGAATAAATTTATTGGATCATACACAAAAAGAAGACATGAAAGTAGGATGATATGTTGGAAAGAGGGGTTTCAATGGGAGAGAAAGGGGTATGAGAAGGGGTAAAATGCCTATAATCCACTAAATAAATATATAAAACTGTCAAAGAATAAAATCACTAAAAATTGTTTTTCCACCAATTTTTCTAAAAATATGATGGTTTTATTTTTCTTTAGAGCTGAATAAAATTCTGCTGTGTACTACACCTTCTTTATACATTAATTTGTTAATGGCAATCTAAGATGGCTCAATTTTCTAGCTATTGTGAATAGTACAGTAATGGACATGATCATGCAAGTGTCTCTGGGGGTAGTAGTGAAGAGTCCTTTGAAGTTTATATCCAGGTCTGATATAGCTGGGGCATATGGTGGTTCTTTCTTCTAGTTTTTGAAGTAACTGCATTCCAAAATTGGCTTTACTAGTTTACATTAGCACTAGCAGTGTATTAGGGCTCTTTTCCTCCCCTATGTTACTCCCAGTACCTGTGGCATTTATTTATGTATTTATAGTTTCTGTGTTTATTCACTTGTAGAATACTAACTGATCATGATAGTGTGCCATATACTTTATTCTAAGACAGAGACAAGCATGGAACAAAATTATATCCTGGAAGAAGACAATAAACCAAGTTAAATGTATCACAGCTTAAATGTTGATAACTTAGGCAGTAAAGGAAGCATAGAAGGGAGGTTTGTGGAGATGTGAGACTGTCAGCTGTGGCTCATCTGTAGTCATAGCTATTGGCAGCGGGCTAAGGCAGGATGAGGAGTTCAAAGCTAACCTCTGCAGCATATATAAGATCTCAAAAATGACAAATCCCAATACTTGCAATGTGGAGACAGAAATATCATAAGTTCCAGGCTAACCTTGACAGCATATTGAGATTCTAGTTTGTATAAGGCCCTGGTCTTTATCCAGCACCACACAAAGGAGGGGAAAGTTAAGTATGTATAAATATTACCTTGGTGTTAACAGACTTGAACTTGAATTCCCTAAGGAACAACTATAATCTGAATGGTTACATTAATTACTGACTCAGTCTTTTGGAAGAATTATTGTAGGAAGTTATTGGACTCATTTTGGTTTCAGTGATTTGTCACATACATTGTGCGCTGTGGTATATGCCTGCAATCTCATCAATAGGATTAGAGGCAAGGAGGATCAGGAGGTCATGGCCAAACTTGGCTATGTAGCAAGTTTGAGGCCAGCCTAAAGAGATGAGAGGCAAATTAAAAATAAAACAGGAAATGCCATGTATTTAGCCAGGTCTGGTGGTAAATATCTATAACCTACCACTCAAGGGGCTGAGATGGGAATTTACTTTTGCATGCCAGCCTTTGCTACATGTTGGGACCTTGCCTCAAAATTAAGAACAAAGGAAGATCCAGCAATTTTTTGCGCATAGTTTTATTCTTTTACATATGAAAATGCAGTTTTTCCGCTATTGTTAAAGATGCTGTCTTTTCTTTAGTTGTATGTTTCTGACAGCTTTGTCAAAAATTACGTGTTGGTGTGTCTGTGAGGGTTTATGCCTGCATTCTCTATTTTAATGGTATCAATGTCTGTTTTTGTGTAAGTTCAATGAGGTTTCTTTGTTTTAATTCTCTGACAAATACATGCATATTATATATATATATAATATATATATATATATATATATATATTTCAATTTTACCCCCTATTACCTTCTCTCATCTCCCCTCACTTGTGTTACACCTCTTCTTTCCAACAAGTTCTCCATCCTACTGTTAGATATTTTATTATTGTTATTTGGGGGTTTGTGTTTTGTTTTGTGACCTAGTAAATGTAATTAGTGTTGCTTACATGAGTATAGTTGGGAAGTTTTTAACCATACTATGGGCAAGTTAGCAATGGCTATAATATCAAATATATTGACTCCTCCTCCCCCAGCAAATAGTTCCCACCCTAAGTTTCTCGGGAGCTATGATACTTTATAAACCTCTACCTGCTCATCCTGGAATGTTTATTGTTTTCATCTTGTGCCATTCTTCTTCAGTTTGAAACTACAGCTGCTGTGAGTTTGTAGGTTGAACAGCCACATCACATCCAGAAGACAGTGTTTCACAGCGTTTATCCCACACCCCAACTTTTATTGTCTTTCTATCCCATTTTTGCAATACTCCCTGAACCTTGGAAAGGAAATAAAGATGTTCCATTTAGAGGTGAGTAGCCAACAGTCAGTTATTTTCAATTCTTTAACCAGTTACACATCTCTTCGTTGTCACCCACTGCAAACAGAGGCCTCTTATTTTTTGTTAATTACTTAGTTAGAGACCTGATTTCACTGTGTAGCCCTAGCTGTCCTGGAACTCTTTGTAGACCAGGCTGTCTGTGTAACTCAGACATCCGCCTGCCTCTGCCTCCCGAGTATTGGGATTAAAGGTGTGTGCCACCACTGCCTGGCTAAACAGAAGGACAACAGGAGCACTAATCTGTGGGTACAAATGTAAATATTTAGGGCAGTTGTGGTCGGTTTATAATTTTAATCCCAGCACTCCAGGGGCAGAGGCAGGCACAGGTCTGTGAGTTTGCTGCCAGCCTGGACTACATAGCAAGTTCCAGTCCAGCCATAGCCACAGAGTGAGAGAGACTCTGTCTCAAAACCAAACCAAACAAAATCTGTAAATATTTAGAAATCAGCTTGATAATATTTATTTAGCAAGACAACAGTAGAAGTTTCCTCTCTGAATCCATGACTTTCCTAACCATGGACTGTTGACCAGTATTGCAGTACCAGGCATGGATTCCCTCCTGTGAAACAGCCTCCAAATACAATCAAAGTAGTTCATTACCCAAGTAGCTGTCATTCTGCTATTGCAACATTAGGTAAATATTGCCTGACATGCTAATAATGTAGATTACAGGGTTGATAGCTGCATAGGACCATTAATGACTTTTCTTCCTCCAGTAGCCTGAATAGTACCCTTTGGCACTATGAAAGGAAGCTAGCAGGTAGGGAACTTTCATCTCACTGCCAGCTTGATTCCTTTAGCTTCTGAGACCAAAATGTCAAAGTATTGGATGTCTTTAACAGTAGGGGATTAATTTCTAGTGCATAACCAAGAGGAATAGCAATTGGGTGTATTATTTGAGAAACCTGATGTCTGTCACTAAGATGTATGGAAGGGGTGTTACTTATTTCATTTTTAAAGATATATTTTAAGTGTGTGTGTGTGTGTGTGTGTGTGTGTGTGTGTGTACAGAGGAGTGCAGATACCTATAGAGGCCAGGGACATCAGATTCCACTAGAGCAGGATTTACGGCATTTGTGAGCTTCCCAACATAGCTGCTGGGAGCTAAACTGAGGTTTTCTGCAAGAGCCATATTCACTCTTAAACACTGCGCCATTTCTCCAACCTCTGGAATTTTTGTTTAATAATAGCATTTTTGTATATGCAGAGTATCTCTGTTCAAACACTTTCAAATGTTTTATCTTATTTATTTAGGCAATGCACTAAGGCCGCTTTTAATGGCGGCACAATATAATACAAGGTTTCATTAGCCTAAACTCATAGAAAGATTCTCATCAGCTGGAGCAAATAGTCTTAAAGCAGAAAGGGACCCAGACAGTTAAGAACACACAACACGAGATAGAGATGGTTTCTTGAATTTTGTAGGGTAAAAAAACACTGTTGGCTGGCATTTCAGCACTGCGATCAGGATGGGGAGAAGACCCTTTGTCTTGCAGATGGTCTTGTTAGACCCCCGGAAAACTCAGGTATCCGGGGTCCTAGGCCATGACCGAGGTCACCCCAATCACCAGGCGGATTCGAGAGCTTGCTGCAAACTGCATGAGGCTTTATTGTAATTTAACGAGCTAACCCCATGTTAGCTCGGGTCTTTCACCCACCCGCATGGCGGATGGCTCGCAAAATACAAGACCTAGGGCCTCCCAAGAGATCTTGTAGGGCAGCATAAGGGGAGTGTCTAGGGGTACGCACAGGCTCACGATTGGTGTGCCTCTAGCCTTGGAGGGCTTGCCCTGTGTTGATTGGTCAACTGGTTGTTATGGCCCATAGGCCCTCCCAGGGTGGTTGCTCTGCTCTGCGTCATTGCTGTGCGCTTGTCCGTAAAGCACACCCAGAGCCGTAAAGCATAGCACCACCAGCTAACTTCTGATTGGTTCCTTGTCACGAGGCAGGCATCTGACTTTCTAGTGTCTAGGACAAGGTCACAGAAGCACATGTTCGGCCGGTATGACTGCCGAAAGGGGAGTTGGTCCCTTCAGTCTCATCTGTGCCTTTAGTTGGGTTGGAAATGGGAAGAACTGGGCTTCCTTGAGCATTGTTTTATTAATAAATGTTTTGTTTTGGTATGACGACATCCATAAGTCTGCTGGAGCCCTCCTAGGTATTTCTGGATTGTGTTATGTACATGGGTGCTTGACAGCTTCTCTTATAGCACTGTTGGCCTATTAGACAGAATTCCAGTCAAGTATCCTTTCCCACATTCCCTGTCAGCAAATCCAGTAAGATCTCGGCAAACATCTGATTTTAAAATCTGGAAAAAGTCCTAAAAGAAAACATTCTTTCAGAACTGAGGGCTTCATGACAGTAGTTTCCATGTCACACAGCTGGCCTTTCCATGCGGCCCCCAGAGAGGCAGGCCATGGAAGGCCCGAATGTTCATTCCTCCTGGCATGGGCCTCCTTCAGACTGTATCAAAGTGTAACTCACTCTGGTCCAGCAAGTCCCTCAGACCCTTCTTACTAGTCATTCCTGCTCCTCAGTGCTGCTGCCTGTGCTGTGTGGCCTCTGAGTGGGGTGCAGTGGAGGGGGAGCAGGCAGGAGGCTGAGGATGACGCTTAAGGCACTTCCTCTTCATCTAATGGCAGGTTGGCTCCCTGGCACTCTCCAGAGTAGGTGACCAGATGCATCCTGGCTCCTTGTTTAGACAGCTTGCTGGCTAGCAAGGAAGGGACTCACCTGCGCCTTCCTTATTCAAGCTTGCCTGGCTCTCTAGTATGACAAAGTAGCATGGAAGCAATGCCCCGGCTCTTTATTAAATACTAGTGCACCGTTTTCACTAGAGGTGCCTCTGTTGTGTTCCTACACCACCAGTCTTTCTGGTTCTGATGAGGGAATGTGGTCCCATAGCAGGGCAGGGTGCTGTCAAGCATGAGTTAAGTCCTCACTCTGCAGCTATGGGGCAGCTGTGCTCCATCAGCACTGACTACTGCTTTGGTTATGGGCACTGCTGTGGCTGCTCTTGGCCACTAAGTCCGAGTATTGGGCGAAAGCCTGGAGATTTGGATGAAACACAAGACTCCTGGTCCTTTTCTGAGAGAATGTCTCTCTCCTTTATTGTGGAGCAGCCTTATATACAAACTTACAAAAACCCTAGGTCAAAGGGTTCACAACAGGATATTGATGCCAGTGGGGTGAGGTCAGGAAAACAGGAGGTACCTGTGGTTATGCTGGAAAACAACTCTTAGAGACCTCATGGGGGCTGGGTTCCAACACACTGCAAGGGTTAGAGGTTAAACTGTTAATACACAAGTTTATAAGACAATTACTAGGTATTTCTTGACTTCGAGAACTGCAGTGTTTTCTGAGGTGCAGACTAGAAGAAAACAGATACTACGGAAGTGACATTCTCCCTGGAAATACAAATGTGTAACAGACCACAACAAGGGCAGGTGCTTGGCCTCATGGTCCTCAGAGTGGGCTGTTACATTCAGACTGTTTCATTCCAGGGAGCGCTTTCCGCGGGCATCTAGATAATAAGAGGTAGTATGGCAGTTAACGTCAGTGCAAGACTGACTTAAGCTTCGTGTATTTGGGGAGAAAACATGTTTTTTTTTCATGGAAACTAGATATTCTTTACTACTTTATTGAGTTAAAAATTGAAGACCCCACATTTTAAGAGGCTCTTCTATACAGTACAAGTCTAATTGGGAATCAGAAAGAGGAGACATCCTCAGACACTGCTATGACACGGACTTGATGCCTTCTCTCAAAAGAATCCTTTAAAACATTGCTCCCAAGCCCCTCTGAAATCACAATAGTGCTGCAAAACCCCAGGTAAACAGCTGCCTGCTGACCCGATACTCAAATATAGACTGAAAGCCAACAGGCATTTTTTTTCCTGTGTGCAACTTTTAAAAACAAATCATTAAGTTGAAATATCCAATCTACACAGTGCTGTCCCTTCACAGAAGGCAAGAAACTGCTGGAGTACCAGGCCAGAGACCGACCTCGGTGCTGTAGGCTGTGAAAGTGGGCCTCCTTCTGGGTCTGATTGATATGGAACTAAGGGCTTTGGCACAGTGCAGACTGGTGGGGGGGGTGCTGGGACAGGATCCCGGGATGATGTGGCTCAAGATGCTCTTGGTCCACTGGCCCTGTCCGGGCTGTTGATGCTGCTGCTGCTGCTGCTCCCACCGCTGTCACTGCTCGAAGACTCTGTCCCAGGAATCCTGGAAGGAAGATAGGATTCCTACTGCTCCTTTTGGTCTGGGGTGGGA
This sequence comes from Cricetulus griseus, assembly GCF_003668045.3. Lineage (NCBI taxonomy): Eukaryota > Metazoa > Chordata > Mammalia > Rodentia > Cricetidae > Cricetulus > Cricetulus griseus. The sequence goes on along the minus strand of NC_048604.1, from coordinate 44,633,354 downwards.
GGTGGTTATCATCATCATTTCTTCTCCTTTTCCCGGGGCGGAGACGCTCGCTCATGGCAGCTGGTGAAGGCGAGCCACATGGCGCCCCGTGCTAGTGCAGATAGCAAACAAAGTTGTGTTCTGACGATCGCCACGCCCACCCCTGCCGTCCTGGCCTCTGGCCGCCCAAATTTTTTAGTTTTAATTAGCTTATGAAATAGGTTTCTATATGGCTTTAAAAACAATATTTATTTATTTATTTTATATCCCGACAGAAGTTCCCCTCCCCTCCTCCCCTCCGGGTTCCCACCCCCACTCCACTCTCTGTTCCCACCCTACCCCTAATCCCCTCCTCCTTCCTTTATGTTTAGGAAGGGGCAGGCCTCCCATGAGTATCAATAAAGCATAGCATATCAAGTTGCAGTAAGACTAAGCACCTCCCCAAACATTAAGGCTGGCAAGGCCATCCAGTATGAAGAGTAGGGCTCCAAAACCTGTAGAAGGGTCGGAGACAGTCCCTGCCCTCACTGTAAGGAGTCCCACAAGAGGACCAAGCTGCACAACCCTAACATATATGCAGAGTGCCTAGGTCAGTCCCATGCAGGTTCCCTGGTTGGTGGTTCAGTCTCTGTGAGCCCCTGTGAGCACAGGTTAGCTGATTGTGTGGGTTTTCTTGTGGTATCCTTTTTTTTTTTTTTTTGGTTTTTCGAGACAGGGTTTCTCTGTGTAGCTTTGGAGCCTATTCTGGCACTTGCTCTGGAGACCAGGCTGGCCTCGAACTCACAGAAATCCGTCTGGTGTGGGCCACCAACGTCCGGCTACATCTTGTGGTATCCTTAACCCCTCTGGCTCCTACAATCCTTTTGCCTCCTCTTCAGCAGAATTCCCTGGGCTCTGCCCAATGTTTGGCCGTGGGTCTGCATCTGTTTCCGTCAGTTGCTAGATGAAGCCTCTCTGGTGACAAGCCCAGGCACCAATCTGGTCACAGGAGATGGCCAGTTCGGGCTACATATCTACTATTGCTAGGAGTCTAAGCTGGGATCCTCCTTGTAGATTCCGGGGAAATTACCTTCCACCAGGTTATTATGGGACCTCGAAATGCCCCGCCCCCGGTTTTCCAGTAGTCTCTTTCAGTACTCTCGCCCCAGCTATCTCCCCCAAACTGACTCAGGGCTGGTGGGGATGGGAACATGAACAATCTACATGGCCCCTTTTGTTTTTTGAGACAGGGTTGCTCTGTGTAACAGTCCTGGCTGTCCTGGAACTTGCTTTGTACACCAGGCTGGCCCTGAACTCAGAGATCCACCTGCCTCTGCCTCTCTAGTGCTGGGATTAAAGGCATGCACCACCACCTCTGCCCAGCTCTACTTGGCTTTTTTTAAAAATGCAAGTTGAGTTTTGACTAGCCATCCCTTTCCCCTTCTCTCTCTTAACCCCTTCCAAGCCCCATTTAAATTGTTGGATCCTCATTATTCTCCCACATACTTTATTTAAGGCCTCTTCTCCCTCCCCCTATAATGGCCTTTCTCTAGCGTCCTGGCCTCTAGAGATGCTCAAATTTAAATAAACAAATTCAAAGCTAAGGTCTACCTATGAGAGATGACATATAGTTTTTGTCTTTCTGGGTCTGGGTTATCTTACTCAGTATATTTTTCAGTTACATCTCCTGTCCTGAAAATTACATACGTATTTTAATATTTCTTTACAGCAGGATAAAATCTCTCTCTCTCTCTCTCTCTCTCTCTATATATATATATATATATATATATATATATATATATACATACATATATATATCCCATTTTCATTATCCATCTATATACCGATAAACTTCTAATATAATCTGATTCCATTTAACTATTATGAATAGAGCTACAACGAACATGGATGTGCAAGTATGTCTGTAGTGGGACATGATATTCTTTCCATATGTACCCAGAAATGATATAGGTGAGTCAAATGGTGTTTCTGATTTTAGGTTTTTGAGAAACCTCCACGCTGATTTCCATAGTGGCTTAACCAGTTTACACTTCCTCCAATAGTGGAAAAGTGTTCCTTTCCCCATATCCTCACCGGGATTTCTATAGAAAACAACTAGCAACAAATGCTGTTGAAGATCCAAGCATATGTTTAGGGGTTTAAAGACACCTTAAAGTTAAAGGGTTACTATGTGAAAGGGTAATGACACTTTGTGTATATTCCCATGGTCAATAAATCCCTGAGGTTGCTTTGAGTGGACACATCCAGTGTTGACCACTACCACCTATTTTCTTTCTTTTTTTTCTTTTTTGGACCATTTTTAGGGCCCTGAGTTGGCCTATCTAGAAGGACCATTACCACCTATTTTTACAATCATGTTTTATTGAATCTGGGTTCTGAAAGTGGTCTCATTAGACTGACTATCATCGCCTATTATTGTTCCTTACCAGCCAAATATTCCTTCCCAGAAGTTAACCTCCTGCCTAATAACACTATCAGGTTTTCTGGTAATGTAGGTTGTGGAGTGAGTAGTTAAAGGAATCTCAGAAACCTGTCTTTCAAGTATAGAGGGAAGACCATCTACTTTTAATGCAATTTCAAAAATATAGACGTCCCTAAAACAGGAAAAATTCCTCTCACTATACAGCAGACTATGATCAACAACTTGGCTTAGAGTTGAGTTGTGTCGGACTGATGTGCTGGAGCATTTCAAAAAACATATGATAAAAACATTTGAAATACTTTCTGATTCCAATTATTTTAATTAAATTTATTTTCAAATAGATAATACAAACATGATACCCAACATTAAATTTCAAGAGTTTATATAATCACAGATTTGGGGGTGGGCAGCAATATGAAGGATCAAGTCTTCAAGGAATCCATAGAGCAGGGACTGGTGTTGGTTCATGGATACAAATATATTTTGGTATCAGTTCTCTTCATTAAGAATGTAGTTGTTTTCCCTGTGCCCAGATTAAATCCAGGACATTGCATCTTTAGGTGGTGAAGTCATCCTGGGGTAGGGGACTCATGTGCACAGAAAGTTACTTGTTTCTCTCCACAACTGTTTTTCCTATATCCTTATCTCATGTTATCTAAGACTACTTCAAAACAATAAATAAATATGCCAGGCAATAAGAGCAAAGGATTGAAGAGATAGCAACAGGAAAAAAAAATGGAAACTGATAACAATCTTGCAGCAGAGCAATTTCTCCTAGGCTCTCTGGCTATACCATACATTTTATGTAAACAAGTGTTTACAAGTGCGTCACTAGAGGATTTTGCTTTAAGGGGAACCGTTTAGAATCTGTTGGACTAATTAAGCATTTTTATTCCAAACTCAGCATTGAAAATCACACACACACACACACACACACACACACACACACACACACACACACACACACACACACACACACACACGTTTAGAATCTGTTGGACTAATTAAGCATTTTTATTCCAAACTCAGCATTGAAAATCACACACACACACACACACACACACACACACACACACACACACACACACCCGTTTAGAATCTGTTGGACTAATTAAGCATTTTTGATTTGTCCCTTGGGTCCCTCCCCTACCTAACCAGTCCACTTTAGTGGGCTGTGGAGTTTAATGACGAACATGTAAACACTAGAATTCTTTGCTATCCTTCCGCGCTGCCAAGCCACAGCTTTTCCCCTGACGCCACAGCATGAAAACCGCATGAACTATATGCGACAGAAAGTCCAACAGAAAGACATGGTGAGCTTGGTGAGAGGCACTCCTAAGAGGGAAGCTAATACAGACACTGGGCAATAGTCTGCTTCCCGATGTTTTGCGCTGTTTTCCCTAGTTTGGCACCAAAACCTTAGTGTCGCAGTGGAAAAATGGTGCAATCTATGACTGGTAGTATCACTCCACTTCTCTAAGCCGGATCTTCTTAAGCAATTCTAGCCCCTCCCGCTGCAGGCTTCCGTAAAGTGACGTAGCTGCGCCTAGTGCGTCCCGGCGGATGTAGGCGGACGATGTTTAGCCGCTTCTAGAGGGTTCCCGAGGATTCTTAGGAACCGGAGGGAGGATAGAATGCCTAAAGGTGATATTAGTTGGCTAATCATGGCTCTTCGTCCGCTAAAGTAAGCATCTTGTCCTGAGTTCCAAGTGCTCGGCCAGCCCCTAAATACAGTCGCCCCATTGTCTCTGCTCCTTGCTCCTGACTGCCGATTGCGTTTGCCTGCCTCCTTTTCTGTAAGGCAAGACACCCCTGGAGATACGCACATAAGAAAACAGCCTCTGATTCAAGCAGAACCGGTTAGTAAGAAGAAGAGCATTGCTTGGGGCTGTGAATGCGGGTTCTGAAATTGGTGCGGGATATGTGACCTGGTTTTAGGGGGTGGGTGTTGAAAACAGAGAGGGAGGCTGGGGGTGGGGGTTGACAAAAAGCTATCTACATTTCCATAGACACGCCTCACTTCCGACTACGTTTGGGCAGGGAGGTGCATGTAATGGCAGCATCCATTGGGGAGATGTCGTACTTGTCAGAGGAAGCAGGGCTGCCACTGCTTGTGAGGGCAATTGTCTGAGGAACCTTCAGAATCAGGGAGGAAGTATACAAAGAGATTCTAAATGTGGGGGCATGTAAGTCTTGGAATCGAGGATTGTTTCATGTTCTGAGCATGAATTAACCACAGCTTGCTCACTGTTTTTATTTGCCTCGGGGCTATCAAACATTTATTTGTGTAGATAGATGTGCTGCCAAGTTTGCAATTTTCCACATTTCAGCGCATCAGATCAAAACAGAAGGGGAGAAGATAAACAAACTGACCTGGTTTCTGCATAGTGGGAGAACTCCAAGAGTACGTAGGGATCTAGAGTAATTTCTAGATCTTTTTGTCAACCTTCAGATATGCCCTCCATTACCCCAACTGTGTTGCAGAACTCATAGGTTTGCGGGGAGGAGAAACAATCATAAGAACCTGTAAGAAAATTGAAAATCTTATTTTTCATTCTTTTCCCAGCTTCCTGTTATTGTCAGGCATTTCATCCCAATTGATACCACTACAACCAAGCAGGGATGGGTTAGTTGTCTTCATGGAAATTTTCAGGCTTTAAGAACATAGTAGAGGACTGTGGAGATCTGGAGATGGGTGGCATCTGGGGGGTGGCAAAAGAAAGGGATTCAGAGAACTCTTTGTTGAACAAGTGTCTGTATCCAGAAATTGTTATTCTTTAGGTACTGTTTTCTAAAATAGACTCCTTGCCAATGTTCTAATTGTAGATTTCTATTGGTAGACATATTGATAGGTTTGTATGACTGTTGACTTCTGTGAAAAATTTATAAATAACCCAACTTGAAGCTAGGAAATAATGAAGAGAAACTTGTTCAGTTTCTCAGGTTGGTGTAAAGATAGAGACCCAAGAGCCACTGAGACTAGAAAATTATAACAAGTCGTGTTATCAATGATTCCTATTTGGTCTGTGGTTTCCTTAGGAGTCTTAATATACTTGGGTGATAGATACAGGATGCAAATATCTCCCTTTTGTGCCCTCTTCCTTGTCCTGCTCTAACACTTCCTTATTATCTAATTTTCAATAGGGAATTACTAGAACAATCACTGAAGAGGAAAATGCTGGGCCATAAGGGAGGAGGAGGAACAGCTTTGAAGATGAGAAATGGGATGAGAGGAAGACCAGGAAGGGAAAAGCTAGACAGACTGTCTGAAAAGGCAAGAATAGAGGTTAGGAACCAAAGTCTATATGCCAAGAACTTAGCTTCTCTGTCTTCTTTGTCTATCTATAGGTCTACCAGATCTGCTGCAGGACTTATTGCCAGTGGAAGCCAAGAAAGGAGGAGAAAATTACTTCACATCAGTGCAGGTTAGTATGAATGTGGGGACTCCTTGA